>NC_081409.1:839741234-839988734 GCF_030272615.1 Cryptomeria japonica | reverse complement strand
TTTAGTTTTGCATTATTTCATTCAAGGTTAATTCCAAAACTAGGGTTTGACTTAAGGAAAACTCCTATCCATGACCTTATTTCCTATATTTTTGTATGTAAGAAAATTCTCAAGAGTTGTATTTGGGAATTTTGATAGACTCAATACTGACAAAGAAGTTCAGCTTTTGACGGAGCAAAATTCAGAGGACCGATGCAAATTTGTGCTACCTGGTCTCAAAAAATCAGGTTGAACTTCTGGGAATAAGTTCTAAATATCTTATTTTATCTAGATCTTAAGTTATGTCTCCATGGAATATTTATAGTGATCTATTTTTGGTAATTGACTTCAATTACTCATATTTTTACCCTAATTTCATAATTATCATCCAATTTTCAACTAAGAAGGAAGGAGACCCACACCCCACGACATTTGTAAATTTGATTGAAGTATTCTCAACCCTTTTTCTAGTTAAATTGTGGATAGATCTATTGAATTTACCCACTTCTTTAAATGTATGGTTAATTTGGTTAGTTAGTGGTTTTATTTGTTGAAACCCTAATTCCAATTTTACACCAATACACATAAAAATGGCTAACTATAGCAAGTTCATGCAATAGTCTGATGACATTAATGATCAAATGATGTAGCAAATATGGTTGGCTTACAATGATGGACTTGACATCTTACACTCTTGGGTTCCAACATTGAGATGATGGTGATTGGTAGATGTATGCATTGATACAACTATTGCAGGGTGAATATATGGAAGATTATGACCTGCAAGTCACATCACATGGTAGGAGCAAAAGGATCAGCATATTAATTGAAGGATTTGTCTATGTAGGCACCAAAAGGACCTTGATAAGACGATTTACTTACATTTAATAATCAAATTAAAAATCATAATAAAATTATATTCTAATTATTAATTAAATTATTAAATTCAAATACGTTGTCTTGTAAGGATCCTTTTGATGCCTGCATAGACATCAGACTGAATGAGTTGGATTTTAAGTGCTATAAACCTTGAAGGATGAATTTAGGGAAGATCACAAGTTGTTGTATCATCTGTTTTAGACATGAAAATTGAGGCCTATTGTACCAAGTGCTAGGGATGTTATCTCATCACTTGCTCTTCATAAAATGAACCTTTATCATTGTCGTCCTACTAAATTTTGAGACTTCATGGATATAAGATATTCCCCAATTTAGAAGTAAATTTGTTGGTATGTGCCAATTTTTCAAAAAGGCGAGGTATAAGTAGTTAATGTCTATCTTCATCTAGCAATGATTCCCTCCTACAAACATGAAAATATTATTTATATAAAAGGGAAAATATATGCTCAATTTGAAATAATTTGGAACTATAAAAAAGAGATGGATACACCCATACTTGAGATACATTTCTAATCAGAGGTTGCAAGCGGTAGTATACAATGGAACGAACTTGCTAACTTTGAAAGTAATAAGATTGATTCTTGGAAGAGAGTTTTTGAAATCTGCAAATAGACACATAGTGAACATAGACATTACTTCTATATTTCTCACCTCCTTGCTAGACCTCAGGAAGCCCAAAGTGCAAACTCTTTTACTGCTATGGTTGGTCTTCAAGGAGGATTTTTTAATGGATGATATCAATGTTTTGTGTTTGCAGATACTGGTATAGGGATTCCTTGACTTGATGACATTTCAAACATGTTTAGATAGATTATCTTTTGATCATATGATATTGTGTATAGTATGTGTGAATAGAAAGTGAATGTGAAAGTGTTTTTGTATAGCGATTGTAATATAGAATATCCACTTAAAATTGAACTATATCTTATTCATATGATAGATGCAATTATAATAGTTCCTTTTTTATATTATTGGTTATATGTCACTAATCAAAAGTGAGATCCGCTAATGAACCACCTGTTTTGTATTACTATAACGAGTTACATATTACTGAGAGTTAACCCTCTTCATTATTTTTCCCATATTAGATTTCCATATATAAATCTCTTTGTTATATGGTGTACTCTTTTGTCTACTATCTTTTTATTCCTTTAGTGAAGTAATGTTATGTGGTCTCTTATTTAAAACTTTTAATAAATTCAATGAAATATTGATTCACCCCTCCCCTCTCAGTATGTCGAGTGTTCAACATAAATAAATAAGGTGATGGAGACAAGTAATAGAGAGAAACAATTAGAGAGAGAGAGAGATAGATATATAGGGGGAATATAGAAAGATCAAGACAGAATTAGGGAGGGAGAAATAGGGAGTGTGTGTATATATGTGTTAGGGAGAGAGGAGAAGTAGAGACATAGAAAGAGGGAATGATGAGGAGAGAAGGGTAGATAGGGATAAAACATGAAGAGAAAGAGGGATGGGGATAAATAGTGATATAAAGATGGAGACATGAGAGAGGGAGAGATAGGGATATGGATAAATAAAGATATAGGAAGTGATACATGGAGAGAGGTAGAGAGGGATATGGAGACAAAGAGTATGAGAAGTGAAGGGAGAGGACTATATAAAAGAGAGATAGAGATAAAGATAGAGATAGAGATAGAGATAGAGATAGAGATAGAGATAGAGATAGAGATAGAGAGGGAGAAATAGGGTGTGTGTCTATGTGAGTGAGAGATATATATAGATAGATATGGGGATGGAGAAATAAGGAATGTGGATGTGAGTGAGAGAGATAGGAAGATAGATATAGTGAGGGATAAAAATAGAGAGAGGAAAGAGGAGAAGTAGAGAGATATAAAAAGAGGGAGTGATAGGGTGAGATGAAGAGAGAGGGATAGAAAGAGGGAGAGATAGTGATAGATATA
Source organism: Cryptomeria japonica (assembly GCF_030272615.1). Lineage (NCBI taxonomy): Eukaryota > Viridiplantae > Streptophyta > Pinopsida > Cupressales > Cupressaceae > Cryptomeria > Cryptomeria japonica. The sequence continues at coordinate 839,985,930 of NC_081409.1, read as the reverse complement.
GTAAGAAGGATAGAGGGGGAAGAGAGAGAGGTAAAGAGATATAGATAGGGGAGAGAGATATAGATGGATATAATAATCAAATGGCATGCTACCCTAAGCATAATTACCCAAGTCCACACATTCTATCCTTAAATTGTTTGCACGAAACAAGTAATCAAAAGTTATTCTCTCTCCTTAGCTCTAAACTTCTAATTTAGGTTTTAAGTTGAATTTTTTTATATAGATAAAAAATATATATAATTATTCTACAATAAATAAAATTTAAGTAAGATTAAAAAATATAAATTAAATTAATTCTAATATCTTTTTATTATTATTTGTACTTACATAAGAAGATATAAATAATTAAAATAAAATTTAAAATTAATGTAAACTAATCCTTAAAAGAAGAAGATGATTTAGAATAAATAAAAAACAAAATAGAATATCTCAATAAAAGAAGATTACTTTAAAAATATTCTTATCAAAATAATATTGTAATAACAAGTTTTTTAATTCAAAATATAATTAGTCTACAATAATTAAAATTTTAATTGGACAAATAATTATAAATTAATTTAATTTTAGTTATTATTTGTAATTTTATAAAAAGAATAAATAATTAAAATAAACTTTAAACTTAATGAAAATTTAATCCTTAAAAGGAGGAGAAGAAGAATTAGAATAAAGTTTATTCTTTCTCTTTAAATTATTTTCCTTTTTATTTTCAAAACTTAAGAAAAAGTTAGAACTCTCTCTCTCTCTCTCTCTCTCTCTCTCTCTCTCTCTCTCTCTCTCTCTCTCTCTCTCTCTCTCTCTCTCTCTCTCTCTCTCTCTCTATATATATATATATATATATATATATATAAAGATCTTCTTACCAAAAGAAGATAATAATTAAAGATAGATTTTTGTTTTTCTAATTAATAATATTAAAATATATTGTTACATGTACTTACATTTCATTTCAAAATCCAACACGAGCCTATAAAAATATTATACAAGCCATTTTCAATCTCTATGCGGTACCTCAACACATTAACACCAAATACTAAATATTATATAATCATATAAATGACTTCCACAACCATATGAAACTTAGTGTAGGTATTTACAATGATGCACAAGGAGGAATAGTTTGTGATTTTAGGAATAAGATATGAGATCTTAAAATATCCATCATGGCCATTCTAAATTTCATCATTGAAAGGTTGCAATACTTTAGCATTTAGAATTGAAAAAATAGTCCAATCATTTTTGGATGAAGAATAGTTGTATTAAATCACTCGAATGTAGAAGAAAACTACCAATATAAGTTTTCAACTAGATGATTAAGATTAGAACATAGAAATTATAACTAGTTCACAACATCTCCAAATAATTGAACACCATTTGAAACTCCTAACTAGTCTAATCCACACCACCTTGACATCAAATCTATAAGTGGAACATTGTTTATATATTGCTAAAAGTTTTTCTCTTTAACAAGTGTTCCAATAGTCACTTCAATCCAAATTGGAATGTTGGCCTAGAAATGAATATTTTAGTATATTAACCTTCTTTGAACTCATGCGAACATTTATATGATTTTATTAAATATATTTTATATTGTTCTTAGTAAAATATCTTAAAAGGAGTATAAGATGGTGTGAGACAAGGAAAGCCCCGTTAAAATTAAAGAAAGTGAAATCTTATGTAGCTATCTTGACCAATAACAAATGATCATGTAAAAGAAATAAATATACGAATAATTGAAAGGATAAAATCATAAAATATCATATAAATAAATGTAAACAAACAAAAAATTCATATACATTTAGCTATAGTAGAGTAAAACAGAAATGTCATGAATGGTAGAAAAAAGACAAGACTACAATTAATTCCATGTTGTTTTTACCATCTAGCAAAAAAATGAATTTTTCATATGTAGAAGATGATTTATTTTCTTCAAACTTTTCTTCTCTTCTAAAAATATATTCTTCTATAGTATTTTATTTATATATATGTTCGTTTGAAAAAGGTAGGGGGGATTTTTATTTGATAAGCTCTACTAGATTTTACACTCATTCCTTCCAAGGTGAAACAATTTTTAATCAATTGAACTAATCAATAATAATATTAAAATTGCGTATTTGGCATTTTGTGTTCCTTATTAAATTATTTTACAAAATGAAATAAAATATTTATTTTGATGTACTTCATCCTATTTTATCAATGAATTTATTTTCACTATCTTATCTCACATATGCAACCTTTATTCATGAGCCTGAGATTAATTAACTTTTAAATAAATGATTTTGTGATCTTCACTTATAATTATTGTCTTCTTTTTCCTTTTATTTCATAGCCATAGATTTTGTGGAGTTAAGGATTTTTAATTGGAATTTCACATCTTTAGTTAGGAAAAACTCTAATATTAGCAGCTTTCACTTAGTCAAGCATATGTAATCTAAAAATAGTATAGCAATTTATAGACATGAGGGCAGAGATCTTATGTCCAGGATTTTGTCACGTATCAAAGCTCCGTCTATATCTGGCTTCATTTACAAGCCACGTGGTGAGAACCTCTAGTCTTTTACATCACCTCGGTATTTAAAAACTATAAAAGATTGGAGCGAGAAAATAAATAATATTTGCCCATCCTATTTTAAAATGTTAAATAAATTTTATATTAATATTGGACGATAACCCCATTATGGAGCATTGAACAATGCGTAAAAGAGTGCCCTTTTTTATTAGTTTTATTTTTTAAACAAAGCTTCATTAGAAGTTGTTTTAGATGTTTCCTTAAGTTCTTATAAATATGTCATAAGGTGTTTAATTAGAAGTTGTTCTAGAAGTTATCATCAGGTTCTAATAAATCTGTCATCATAAAGCATTTAAATAATTTATGGAAAAGGATAATTCAAAATTTGTATAATTGAGTTTTAATAAAATATTATATAATTTATGTAAAATATTGTTTTATAAATGAAAAAGAGATTATGGAGTATGATATTTGTATAATCTTATGTAAAAATATTTGATTTATAATTTAATTTTCTTATTAGTTAGAATAAAATTAATAATATTTCTTATTATTATTTTAAAAATTGTCCATTATTAATATTTTAATTTAATTTAATTTTTCTTTAACATATTTATTTTTTTAAAATCAACTTTAATAATATATTGCATTAAAAACATAATAATTTTAAAGTATGTGATATCGAAAGATGAAAAATAAATTACATAATCTAATCAAAATCAAATTTTTTACATTAAAAACATAATAATTTTAAAACATGTGATATCAAAAGATGAAAATAAATTACATAATCAAAATCAAAACATACTTTACCTTTTTAAAATATTTTATTTTATATTTAACTAATAATTTTTGTATAATTTCTCTTTATTTTTAATATTTTATTTGAACTATGGTTTTATGTTTTAAAATTTATTTTATTTTTTATAATATTATCTAATATTTAATATTGAGTTTATCTTTCTCAAGTAATATAGCAATTATATTTTTTATGTATATATTTCTGTAAAAAAATTATTCTAATTAATTAAAGAGTTACTTTTACTTTTTTATTTAATTATTAATTGAATTAACAAGTTTAATATACATGTTACTAATATTTTTAAATTATTATTTGAATTTTGTTGTATCCTAATTTTGAGCTGATAAAAGAAAGTGGAGGTCACATAATTAGATTCTGCAAGATAACTTAAATAAGAGGAGGAATAACCTTTGAACCCCTTAGAAATTTGTAGTGTGATAAGTATTAGAACCAGACAATGGGGAAGGTAGTGCTAAAGAAATGGGTGAGGAAAAATCTCGAGAAGCCCTTGGTTGTTGAGGTAGTCCAAGGTTTGGCAAATGTTAGAAGAGCATATGGTGCAAATGTTGTCAAGGTGACCTTGCCAAAAGAGTTTCTTGGAAAGAAAGTTCTTTAGTTTCATAATAGGGCTTTAATCAACAAGTTTTGGAATTTATCTCTTAATATCCATTTGCTTACTGTGTGGATTCAAGCTTCTTGAGCAAGGTTTATTGAATTTTTTAACATAGATTATGGTAATGGTTTTTTCATAGTAATATTTTCCAATAAGGAGTATAAGGATCTGGTTCATAAAAAATAAGTGTTGGTTCTTTAAATATTCTGGGCTTAATACATAGTTGTTGAGGCCAAAATTTGATCCCTACACTACCTTGACAAAATATGCCCCTTTATAGTTTAGTTTTCATGCTTTTCCTCTTGAATATCGAGATCTAGACTTATTGCAAATACTAGCAAACTAGCAAATTAAATGGGCATATTTCTTAAGCAAGATCTGAGACCCTTGGAGTAGACCAAGATTCCTTTATGAGTTTGTATATTGATAGATCTGGACAAGGATTTTCCTAAATCCCTTCTTCAGTCTAAATATGGATCTTTCTCCCAAAACAATATTTTGGAAGAATCGTTGATGGTGGATGCTAACATAAATGATCTTGGTCACTTCACTTCAAAATGTAACCTACAACCAATGAGGAGATTGGGTGTGTGAGGATCTAGAATCTAACCCATATTTGTGCTCAAAAAATAATAAGATTTGTGGTTTTTCTGGACCAGAGATCAGGCCACAGGACTCAATTTATGTTTCTAATTCAGCCATTCAGGTATTCCAAAGGATCAGTTATGTATTTCTTCAAGAGTGAAGTCAAGAAAATTTGTTTAGATTTTTGGAAGTAATCTCAAATACCCTGTCAATAAAATGGCATGTGTCATATCCTATGTATGATCATCCATATCTAAAGATAATCTTCAACATTAAATAACAACACTCATAACTGATCTTTATTGGATTCGAATAGATTTTGTTGTAGCTCCTTAGCCTGCTCTCTATCACATCATCAAATTGACACAAATTTTGGTTGCTAGATAAATAATATTTTATATTTACCTCTCTGACTATGACGAACTCTCAAAATTCTATATACTGTTAGGCTCTGTATTTTGTCTCTACTCTTGGCAGAGTGGAGCTATTAGATGTAAAAGTTGAGTATGTGAAGAAAGTCATATTCAAGTATGAATGTAAGACTAGAAGCTCAGTCAATCGATGTTAATATTTTATTTTGTTTAATATAAATCTATTTGTTTTTCTTTTGCTACTCCCCTATTCCCTTCACGTGGTATCAGAGACGACGGTTTACGTGCCTGTAGAACCAGAAGAATCTGGACAAGTTTTCTACCCTTGCTAAAGTTGAAGCCATTGTTGGGAGTGTCGATCTGAAGAGAAAGCCTACTAATTCCAGAAAAAAGAAAAGCCGTGAAAAATTCTATGTAATAGAAGAATAATTTTTATTTCTACGATGAAGTGTATCTATGTGGAAGTATCCATGAGTTTTGTAAGTGGAGAAGTTGTCACTCCCGAGGTGTGTTTATGAAAATGTTGTCCTCTTAAGTCAGAGGTGATCGCTATTTGAATTTGGTGATGACAAGTTTTTGCTGCTGGATTTGAACCTATCTCCTGCAGAGGTGACTTAGTTGTTGCCTGGCAAGAAAGGCTCATGTAAAGGAAGCGTGCAAGTGAGAAATACAGGAATTGTTTAAGAGGATTTGGAGATCAAAGTGGATATCACTGTTGTTGTTTGTTTGCAAGATATGTTTCAAACACATGTGCTGCCAAATTAGTGAAGATTGACTATCGTTTCCAGGAGATGAGATCGAAGGCAAAGATAGCTCAAAGGAGAGTTGAAAAGTGACCGCAGAAAATTCAAGATGAAGCCATAGCTTTTACAGATTGGAGTTGTTATATAAAGAAATAAAGCACAGAAGAAGGGGAACCTGAAGGCATAGGGAGATTGCCAGTTTGCTGCTAGTCAAATAAAAGAGGAGTCACTAAAGTTTTTGTATTCACAAGAAAGGACACTTACATCTGTGGTTGAGAATAGGTAGAGAGTTAAATGAGCTTGGTGATGTAGACAAGCAAAAGTGCAAAGCGTAGAGACTGCTGAGTTAGTTGACTGCTCGCAAGAGGTACAGTCATCGCTAATGAAGAAGGAGATTGCAGTTAAAAGGAAGATTACTTTTGTGAAGAAAGGAGAGAGTAAAAGAAAGGTCTAGAAGAGAAGCTTCTTTAGAGGCCATATCTAAAGTTTGTAGATCAAAAGATGAAGAGATAGCTGATAAAGGTGTTCCTAAAGTCTAGAACAGAGCAGGCTTGAGCGGATTGAAAGCATGGAAGTTTGAAGAGTCTAAAACAGATCAGGCTTGAGCGGATTGAAAGCATGGAAGTTTGAAAAAACCATCAAACTGAAAAAATTGAACTGTTGAACAAAAGGTATTGCTATTTTTTTATATAAAAAAGCTGATTATGTATGAAGAAAGTGATCTGAAAATTATAATTGAAAGATACAAGTTTCAATAGAAGTCTTTGTCTATAGTATTAGGAAGGTGTCTTGTGTTGTCCAGTTTGAAGTTGTATTTATAGATCTTTAGGTAGTATGAAGTATGGTAAGTGTCTGAGTTGAGACAATCAAAATTGTGTGGAAGAGTATTTCTAAACTCTGTAGATCAGAAAATGGAAGGAAGATAGAAGTTGTCAGATATTGTGAAAATACAAGTGAAAAGGTCATATCATTGAATATCATAGCATTCTATTTTTGAAGGTAAGAAATGTTATGCTTGAGGCCAGCAGAGCCTATTGAGATCCTCGACCACCACCAATGTGACTCTATGGGAGCCCTTGATAGAAAAAGTGAATCATACGTGAACCTACGATGGATTGGTTATCAAATGGACCAGAGCTCATGGTTAGAGCATCCCAACAAGATCATGGGATTTCCTAGGTTTGATGTCTAGTATTTGAATGTTTTAGATGCCAAAGCATCAGAGAACGAAGCTAAAAATAAATTGGAATCAATAATTGAGATTAAGGGGGAGTGTTGGAAGTAATCTCCACTACCCTATCAATAACATGTCGTGTGTCATATCCTCTGTATGATCATCCATATCTGCAGATAATATTCAGCATTAAATGACAACACTCATAGCTAATCTTCATTGGATTCGAATGGACTTTGTTGTACCTCCTTAGCCCGCTGTCTATCACATCACAGATTGACACATATTTTGGTTGCTAGATAAATAATATATATTTACCTGTCTAACTATGGCAAACTCTCAACATTCTATATATTGTTAGGCTTTGTATTTTGTCTCCACTCTTAGCAGAGTCTAGCTCCATAGAGCTGTTAGATGTAAAAGTTGTGTGTCTGAAGAAAGTCATATACAAGTATGAATGTAAGAGAAGAATCTCAGTCAATCAATGTTAATACTTTATTTCATTTTATATAAATCTGTTTGTCTTAACTTTTTTTACTCCTATGTTTCCTTCATAGATGGCTTCTATTTCTTATTAAATTAATTGGGATGGTTTTGAAAATGGAAGCCTGCATGTTTCATAACACTCCCTTCTTTCAAGAGGGTTATAACATCATTGAGGATAGACCACTACTTTGCCAATTGAAATTACATAATGGTAACCATTTAAGACTACCCTCTGATTTTACTCCTGCAGTTCAACTCCTTCCCCCTATTATAAGTACTTGCACGGAATACAGGGTAGGAGTTAGAGGCAAGAAGAGGAAGTGGGTAGGTTTTCCTTATGTGAGTTTAGGGAACCTTTCTTAGCAGTAGAATTTGACCACTTGGTTGAAGAATTACTTTTCAAAGTATGCATGCAAAGGACAGTAGAGATAATACATCAAATTATTTCAGAAGATGTTGAGGATGATATTAGAGCAGTCTCACTGATGCCATTTTACAGAGCATAATGTAATATCCCAAAAGTTGGTTAAAGAGTTAGAAAAAGTCAACATTGAAGTTCTCATTAAGAACTCTAAATCAGATCAATCATTACAAGCCCCTATCCATAAAAAATCCTATTGTGGTAAGCAATGTTTATCTTCCTAAAAACCCTAAGGGTAAGGGTCATAGGAAATCCAAAAGTAGGAAAATGAAGGAAGAGATCAAGGCAGCTGACCAAACAACTCTAGATGAAAGCATGAGACCATGGAGATAATGCTTCTCTCCATGACTGCAATGAACATTATAACATGGAAAGTTAGGGGCCTCAATGCACGTAGCAAAAAATACCTTATCAAGTATTAGGTTGAGTCTTGTGGGAAAGAATGCTTCAGGAAACTAAATTTTGTAAGGATGAGAGTTCACAGCCATAAATTTTGTAAGGATGAGAGTTCACAGCCATTTGTAACATGGAAAAAATGGAATTGTATAGCTTCCCCATCTTTGGAAGCATCAAGAGGCCTTTTTTTATCATGGAAAGGTAAGGATATTTAGATTAAGAAGATCCAAGTTAAAGCTAACTAAATATTCAGGTGTAACTTCTATAGCAATTGCTTTTAGTTATTAAAATTCTATGATCCAAACTCAACTACTAGGAAAAAATACCTGTGGGATTTTATTTCCTTGTCACTATAAAACTATCCTAATACCCTCTTCATTCTTAGAGGATATTTTGATGCAATCCTATCTCTTAAAGATAAGTTGGTAGGAATTGTCCCTCCACTAGAAACTATGGAAAACTTTAATGTTTTTGTGCTAAACAATAGGCTTAAAGATTGTATTCCCTCCAATAGTAAGATCACATGGACAACTATAAAGAAGGATTTCCTACATATTGCTAAGAGATTAGACAGATTCTTCATTAATCTAGTATGGGCATCTCAATTTGGTATTAGAAGTTAAAAAAAAAAAATCTCTTTTATGTTTAGATCACTTTGACTTCAAGTGAATGTAGACTTTTCTATTTCCCTTGACAAACATAAACCCTTATTTAAGTTTGAACAAATGTAATTTAGGGATTCATCTTTTATTCCTTCTCTAAAAGTTTGGTTGTAGAATTCTCCTTTAGTGCGTGGATCTAGAATGTTTCAGGTTTGTAGAAAACTTTAGTTTCTTAAAATAAAGATTAGGGAATGGAATTCACAGGTTTTCAAAAACGTCTTTGCATCCAAAGTTGATTTGAATATCCAATTGATAAATATTAATTAAGAAATTATCTATTTTTGGATTAATGGAACCTCCTATCATCTTCAAAGACAGCTGCAAAATCAGTTGGAGGAAGTTTTAAAGAGGGAAGAGATTTTTGGCGTCAAAAATCAAGAGAATTGTAGCTTCAGGAAGGGGATAGGAATACCAAGTTGTTTCATTATTTAGACAAGTACCTCTTATTCTATTCTCTAAATTAATAATAGCTCGAGGTAAATCCTTGTTGATAAAGATCAGATTTAGGCTGAAGTAGTATTGTTCTCTTCTAAGCTCTTTGTATCCCCGACTATAGATAATGATGGTAGTGTTTCTCACCCTCGAGAGCTTCTAGATCGTATCCCCCAAATTATCTCTAATCAAGATAACCTTGATCTACTTAGCCCTTTTCTTTGGAGGAATTTAGATCTGCAGTATTTTTCATAGCTCTAGATAAAGCTTTGGGTCCATATAGTTTCATGGAATTTTTTTCAAAGTGTTGGGATATTGTTGGTTTTGATGTTTGGAGAACCTTGGAGGAGTTGAGGAGAAATAGAAATTTTTTGAAACAATTTAACACTACTTTTATCACTCTTATTCCAAAATCACCTTCTCCTTATACATTTTCTTAGTTTAGACCTATATCTTTGTTCAACACAATCTACAAATGTTTCACTAAAGCGATTTCTCTATGATTGGATAATATTCTTAAATTTATCACAAAGGAATAAGGGGGTTTTGTTCCAAGGAAGGAGAATACTGAGGGTTCTTTAATAGCTAATGAGGTATTGCACTTGGCTAGTATTTCAAAGTCTAAGGCTCTGATCATTAAGTTAGACACAATGAATTCTTATGATCATGTTAACTGGGTTCTTTTAGAGTAGGCACTTTCCAATTTTTCTTTCTCCAGGAAATGGTCTAGATGGATCATTTCTTGTATCTCTAGAGCTAAGTTTTTTATGCTAGTAAATGGGATGCCATGTAGCTTCTTCTCCACATCTCAGGGAGTCTAGTAAGGAGATCCTTTATCCCCATATTTGTTTATAATTTTATTCAAGTCTCTCAATCGAATGATTTCTTCCCACCATAATAATAATCATTGGAATGGTTTAAAATTGTCAAAAACATAAATTTCCATCACTCATATCTTGTTTGCAAATGATACAGTTTTGTTTGGGGAAGTGTCAATGAGGGAATATAAGGCTATCAAAAAGGTTTTGGACATATATTGTCAGATTTTAGGTCAAAATATTAATGCCTCAATATATAAGGTATTTTTCCTAAATTTCTCTTGTTTGGTAGTAAATATCTTATTAAACTTCCTTAAATTTAAGAATTGTGTCCTTCCATGTGAATATCTAGGTATTCCTTTGTTTGTTGGAAGAAAAAAAATCTCATTTTTGTCAAATATTTTTTCATCAAATCCAAATAGAATAGCCTCTTGGAAAAGTTCTTGGCTATCCCTAGTAGGTAGAATCCTTATGATCAAGAAAGTGTTGTCAACAATCCCCAAAATTATATTATATCAATTCTACCTATCCCAAAAGGAGTTTTAGCAAGTTTAGATTCTAAGATCAAACATACTCTTTGGAAAGGAAACAAAGACCCGAAAGGTAAGATGCACCTATTGGCTCTAGATAAAGATTGTTCTCCAAAATCAAGTGGAGGGTTAGGAATGCACAATTTAGAAAGAAGGAATGTGGCTTTGGGATCAAATCTAGTATGGAAATTGTATTCCAATAATAATTCCAAATGGGCCTCCATCATTATGGTAAAATAGTTTGACTCTCAGCTCCAAAAAATGAGTCTTCGCGGCTCTTTATCCCCCACATATTTCTCAAATGTGGAACTTTATGATCAAATGTAGAAAAAATTTCTTGTCTTATTTGTTTTAGATAATTCATAATGGTTAAAAATATCTTTTTTGGGAGGACTCATGGAATGACCTTCCACCATTAGACAAACTTCAAAATATGGAAGAATTAAAATAATCTCTAAAATATTAGTGGAGGGAGAATGTGTGTGACTATTTTCAAATTTTTAAACATGAAGGAATAGTTTTAGTTAAGTGGAGTGTTCATTTAGAAGTTGTAGCCCTAGTGAATCAAAAGGTCAAATGGTAAACATAGTTAAAGAGTAGGTCATTCATTATCAAGAATCATAGGACTATATGATTTGGATGTCATCTCAAATAGGTAAATATACGATGAAACAAAGATATGAAATCTGTTAAGGTTTAAGAAGATTTGGAGCAAATACAAACTAACAATTATATGTAGATACAAACACGAAAGATGAAGAAAAATACATAACATAGATAACACAAAGATCTGACGTGGTTCACCCAAGATGGGCTACAACAACATAGCACAGTCGTCCAATCTTTTCTTATTACCAGTAAATCAATACAACACCATTACAATGCCTTTTTTTACATTCCAGCCGCTTAGAATAAGCACTTTTTTACGATAACACTCAAAGTCGGTTATTTTTTAGGTTTTTTTTTCAATATCAGTTTTTCAACAAAAAAAAGTAAAAAAATAACGAGTGTAATAACCCAAATGAGGATACATAATGAATGTACAATGCTTGGATGATCAGTCACCACATATCAATAAAATCCTCACCTAATAAGAGCCATCTCAATGTAAGAGAAGCTTTTCCTTTTGTTGGTAAAGAGAAGGCCTACCAAAGGAAGGTGCCTTTGCATGGTTAACTCTCAAAGATAAAATTCTTACTAGTGATCAATTAGCCTCTAAGGGTATTGCTCTTGTCTTTAACTATATTTTTTGTGGTAAGGAGGTGGAAACAAGGGGCCATCTTCTTCTGAATTGTAACTTTGCATATGAGTGTTGGTTGTGGCTCTTGCAAAAATTTAATTGGTCTTGCCCCCTTCAATTGTCATTACTTCTTGTTTTTGAGTCTTGGCCTAGGTTGTTCAAAGAATATTTCTTTACAGTTTTAGGGGAAGTTTCTCCTACAATTTTTATCAAGAACATTTGGTGGGAGAGGAAATGAAGAATATTCAATAATGAAAGGAGAAATGTTGAGGATGTTATTATCAAAATTGAGAGTTCAATTTCAGAGGTAGTTAGAGCCTATACTATTAAGCATAAAAGGATAGACTCCAATTTTACTTCATGGGATGATGATGTTCTTAAAGATTGGAAAAGCATAAAGCTTCCCTTTTAAAGGAGTCTTATTAATATTGGAGGCAAAATGGTGAATAGAAAGGATATCAAGTGGAAACCACCAAATGTGGGGTTTATCAAATTAAACTTTGATGGGGAAGCAAAGGGAAATTCCGAGACCTATGTTGTTGGTTTTATAAAAAAAAAAATCATGATAGGATGATCTAGGAAGTAGGGGAAGCTAGGATTCCAGATGGATCTAATAATACTATGGAGGTTTCTAGTCTGAGATTGACAAAGAAGGTAAATATTAAGAATCTAATCATAGAAGGAGATTCTATGAATATTATCTCAGCACTTAAAAGGTTTGATGCCCCAAGCTAGAAAATCAATTATATTCTGTAGGAGTCATGGAGTTTGTTGCAACATTTTGATCAATATAGTATTAATCATTGCTTTAGAGAAACGAACAGATCGGCCAATGTATTGGCAAATAAGGGTTATCGGCTTCTTGATGGAGAGATCATCATTTCAAATAATATTGCCAAAGAGGATTTAGAGCTTGGTTTGATCTTGAAGCAGGACATGCAATTGTAAACATTTTCTAATGTGTGTTCTATTTTGCAGATTTTGATGGAATTCATTCCATCATTTAGATCCTTTTTTGTAATAATGACTGATGTCACAGTTCCATATAGCGAATGTGATAGATATTATTGTGACGGATGCTGGCAGCGTTTTTCTCCCACTCTTAAAGGCTCGTGTCGTTTCAACAGACACATTTCATATGTTAATATCAGTTGATAGGGATTCATGCTCAGATGGCATTATCATGGATTGAAGTGTTCGAGTTGAGAATTTATTCCAAAATATTTCACTTGCCCTGACTTTATTCTTCCCATGATAGTCGCATGTGTGAGTATCTGAAATCATACTTTTTCATTAGTGGCATTGCGGCTAAGGCTATTTAATAGGCTCGCCACCATGTTTTCCTTTATTCAACAAGGTTTCTAGCATAAAATTAGTGACAAATTCTTAAGTTGAGGGCTTAGGATGGAGTACTGCCCACTGAACAAAAGAATTGCAATCCCATTCAAGAAATGGGATTTTCCTACATCTGGTTCATTCACTTGAGAGCATCTAAATTGGACGTTCAATTGGGATTGCTCCAAAGTTGAAAGGGCCATCATAACTATAATTGGCGAATAGTTGCTTCAAGCGAAGGCTCCCCATATTCTATATTCTTCTCAAGTGGTTTCTATTTTTCTCTCCAATTTTTTTTTATCTGTTGCAAAACTATTGTTTATTGGTGCAATTATCTCTAAAATATGTGAGGAAAGACTTAATTTTTGGGGAGGGTTTGGATAGAGCTATCAAAAACTATGATCTATTTGAAGGGAATGTTTGGGTGGGCAGTTGATTTCCTAGAAAATACTTGAAGAAAAAGCCTATCTATGCAAAAATTTGTGATGCCATAAAACTTGGTCTGGAGGCAAATAATTGTAATATTTTTGAAGGAGAATTAAGGACTTTTTTGGATGTCATTTCCCCTATGATAATTGCAAAGTTCTTGGAGGTTTCCTATGCCCTAAATCAGTTGTTGGTTAACAAGCCCCATTTGGTCAAAAAAAGTACATCTTCGAGAGAGGGAGGCACAAGTCAGTGAGGATCAAGACAAAGTTGAGGTCGTAGGTTCCCAAGCTGCTGTGAAGGGCTTCTTGCCAAATAAGTAAGTTTAGGAAAGAGTGGGGGATAATTGTCCCAATGATTAGTGTAATGCCCATTGTCCTCTCTGTAAGTTTTTTTTGTCATGGTCACTCCAAGTCTTTTGGTGTTCAGACTATGTTATTGTGCTATCTATATAAGTCCAGTTTTGGTTCTACTGTTCTCTGCAAGATTTTTGGTTTCCAAAGTATGAAGACCATTCAGACTATGTTATTGTACTATATATATATAAGTCCAGTTTTGGTTCTAATGTTCTCTGCAAGATTTTTGGTTTCCAAAGTATGAAGACCATTTTGTGTTGGGCATTTCTGAAGATGATTTTTGTGTTGATGTTTATACTAGTTTGTTAGTAATATGTAATTACCCTATATGTATAGTTGTATCTAGATATTTTGATTATAGATGAGTTTGTAAAAGTTACTTTCTTTATATTTAAAAACCTCTCTATTGATATATATAATTGAAGTCACTTGGCTTTAATCAAAAATAAAATAAAAATTGCATTTAATTTATTCTATTTTAACTTTTAATTTATATTTAATATAAAAATTTATTTCAATTATATTTCACTATATCTCTATAAAATTAATATGTTTCATTACTTGTAAATCTGAGTAAAATATAAAATTGACATTAATTTCTTACCATTGCATAATTTAATATTTAAGTTGAGTCGATTATGCTTCCTTAAATGATTGTGGCTTTTTACAAATGATTATAATTTTAATATATGTTAGATTTAAATATTTCTTGGTGTGATATCACCTCCTTTATCTCTCACTCCTACCCCATCTATCTCAATCTTCCCATCTTTCACATACTCACTCTCTCTATTTATATATATGTCTCACCATCTCTCTATTTATATTTAAATATTGCATTAGTCTCATAGCATTCTCATATTAGTTTTGCATCTCGTTTTCAAGATAAATCTCATTACCATATCATTTAAATATTGCATCAGTTTTGCATCTCATTTTCAAGATACATCTCATTACCATATCATTTAAATATTGCATTAGTTTTGCATGTCATTTTCAAGATACATCGCATTATCATATCATTTCAAAATTGCAATTAGGTACATTATCATTTAATTCAGGTGCATTCTCCTTATCACATAATCATTGCATTATCATCTCACATCATTTAAACAGTTTGCATTTAGGTGCATTATCATTTTTCATATCAGTTAAAACGTAACATTAAAGTGCACTACATACCATTAATCATTTTTAGTTGCATTCCATATCCTTAGGTACATTCTGAATCATATCATCTCATCTCATATCATTTACACTTACATTTAGTTGCATTTTTTAGTTTCATTATCATATCATTATCACTGCATTTAGTTTCATTATCACTACATTTAGTTTCATTGTCATATCATTTAGTTTCATTACCATATCATTTTAACTTTGCATTAGTCTCATTTTGCGTATCATTGATCATTTAGCATCACTTCAATTGAAAACATTTCATTTAGTACCATATCAAAACATTTATCATATCATTTAAAACATTTACATATGCATTTCATATCATCTACACATGCATATCATCATCAAAGCATAATAGGAAATTTGTTCATCACATGTACACATCTACATTTACATTTTCATATCATAAAAGTAATCATCATATAGGAATATATCTCCTTCAAAACATATAGATCATCTCATCCAAACAAATCACATAAAAAGCAATCATTGCGATAAATAATGTAGATCTGGATATCAAAACATCTAGATCATGAAAGTAAATGCATCCATAATCATATATAAGAATGTCAGTATCATATCATCATGCATGTGTGGCACATGATGATCCAAAGAAAAGCATTGAATCATGTCAAAATGAATCAAACTGAAAGAATAAATGTCTGAATGTCCTTGGATATCATATCAAAAGATAAATTTGCATCAAGAAGAAGATCGGAATCATCAATATATATCAATAAGTACACCATATCATAAGGATGAAAATGAATACATCAGTATGTACATATCATCAAATGATCAAAATAAATAAGGGGCCAATCTAAGAGTGGCTACCACCCAAATCTTCTTCTCTAGGACCTTGACTGCCATTGAAACCTGTACCATCTCCACCAGGATCTCTTGTAGGTCATGTAACCCCTTATCTCACGTTCTCTCACTGAGAACCCCCATGTCTCGAGCTCTGAACAAAAGACTACGCTCACCTATCTGGAGGCATTGCCTGAAAATATAAACCCCTATAATAATCTGCCTGGCCTGTCTAAGAGAGCATCTCTCTCACTGTCTCACCAAATATCCTCTGAGATGCAACTCATTGAAGAGACAGGGCAAGATCCTTCGCACACCCATGCCTCTCTATCTCTGTATCACACTCAATCTAGTGACTATAGAAAACTATGTATGTAACTATGCTATATGAGCCTGTGCCACCTACAACTCCCATTGAGTTGTATCTCTCCCTGCCTAAGCCATATCTCACTCTAGAGACAACAAAGTGACTTGTCTCTATAGCTGGCCAGTCTAAGCCTATGCCTGTGCCAACTGACCCAGTAACCTCTATACTGGGGATTGTAGAGCTTCTATTAGAGCCTACCGCTTATGTGGTGGCATTGATATATGCACCCCTGATGGTTGTGGATCAGGACCCGACTGTGCTACTATAATCGGTGCTGGGGTAGTAGGAGGTGACATATCTATCCTCCTCCACCTAATCAAGGGTGGCACATCCTCCTCCTCATCATCATCATCCATCCCACCCATCCCAACCATCCCCCCTCCCCCAACTCCAAATCGGTCTCCTCGGATGAACCCTGCTTAGATGAACCCTCCTCCTTCCCCCTCCTATTGCATCCTTCGATTGCAATGGATCTCCTTAGCCTAGATCTTGTCTCCATCTTCTACCTCTCCCTCTAACACAACCACCTCCCCCACTTCCACCATCACCTTCTCCACTCTCTCCACCTCGGACAATCTGTACTCTATCTCTGACTACACCACCACCTCTTCTTTGTCTCCCTCTCTCTCACCCTCGCCTACTACCTCGCTGACCTCCAGGCCCTCCCTCATCATCATCATCATCATCATCATCATCATCATCATCATCATCATCATCATCATCAACAACCTCCCCCAAAGGTGGTATAGGCTCCCTCGGTTCTCTTAGTCATGGGAAGGGTTGCTCTACAAAATAATGGGCATAGTGATCAGTCATCCCAGCATCTGCCAATCCTCAGCACACATCCCACTAAACCTATGGTAGTGTCTCAAACTCAACCTATGTTGTATTGAAATCCAATTGGGGCTCCCAATCAACTCTATCCTTGTGCACTTGAGCATATATGGTCGAACCTTGAGGCATCCTTTGAGTACAACCAAACTGTCAATACACATGTTATAGAATAAAACTTTCAACAATATAGGGAGTCCTCCCTATCATAAACAACCTAATGTAACTCATGGTACAAGTGTGCCAATACACAGATCCCCCAAGCATATCGTGTATGATCTCTCACCATCCACTAGAGTATCCGACCCCATCCAACTAAGAACCCATGTGAGCTCCTATCGAGACAAAGGAAACCACCTATCAACCCTTCTAGTATCGATGATAGTGGGGCATATTGATCTACCATGTCCTACCATGCCATTGAGTAACCACTAAGATGCATATCAGCAAACACCTCCCATAATGCATCCATCTCACCTTGCTCCTCCACATCATGCTGAACCAACTCTCTAGTGATCGGTATCCGAAGAATCCTATATACATCCTTAGGTGTCACAGTAATCTCTCTTGTGGGCAAATGGAAGGTGTTATGATCACTATACCACCTCTCCGCCAAGGTAGTCAGAAGCACCCTATTCTTTTGATAAGAAGGCATGAACAAGATATGAGATAAACCACATGCAGCAATAACAACTCTATCTGCATTTGCCAATGGTCCTCGCATAGACAAAGTCTTCGGGTATCACTCCCGAAGCATCAACACACCTAATGTGGCCTACAAAACCAATATCAACACCATCGACACACTCTCCTATCAGTCATGAAAGACATTATCATTTACATAGTTTCAATCTTAAACTCTTATCAATTAGGTGAATTTAACTGCACCTATCCTATATTATCCTATCCTATCAAATCGATCGACCCATATCAACAATCAACATGTTGCACATCAAAAACAAAATTGGATCCATATCGACAACCAACACAAACAAAATTTGACCCGTATCAATGACCAACATATCCCAAATCAAAAACAAAATTTGACCCATATCGAAAACAAGGTATCCACCTCAAAAATAGGCTATCCCATATCAGTGACATAGTTGACCCATATCAAACTCACAGTTATCTTACAATTAATCATATTCACAACAGTGATCCATATCAACTCTATTGACTCATATCAAATCAAGACTCATATCGAAATCATTTTGACCCATATCGGACTTAGTTTGACCCATATAAAATCAAGACCCATAATGACAACAAAGACTCATATCAAAATCAATTTGACCCATATCAAATTAGGAACCATAATGACAATAGAGACTCATATCGAATCAAGACCAATATCGAATCAAAACCTATATCGACCATGATGACTCATATAGATGACTTATATCAAACCTAAACCTATAATTTACTTTAGCAATCCATATCAATATTAATGACTCATATCAAAATTTAGACCCAATATCCGACATCATCAACATCTCTAAAATCAATTTGGCACATGTAAAAATTGCCAAAAGTATCAAAAAATCAAAACTATAACAAATGCACCATAATAGTCAATATATGCACCAAAACAAATGCACTAAAACAGTACACAAATGCACTACAAAATCAAACAAATGCGGTACAAAATCAAACAAATATCTTAAATAATTAGCCAAATACACTTAAAAATCAGACAAGTGCGCTAAAGAATCAGACATATTCGCTTAAAAATCGAACAAATGCACTAAACAATCAGACAGATATGCTAAAAAAAATTACAAATATGCTTAGAGTTTTAACCTATGTGCTAAAAGAACCTAAAAACTAGGGCACAAAAATAGCACTCAAAACCATATAAAAATCTTCATAAAGCTATAGCTAAATCTAGCTAAAATTCACACGAGGAGGTTAGAAAATTAACTTACCGGTGGTCCATAGGTTGTTGGTCACTCATATCACTGAACCCACTCGAATTGATGATTGGCATAAGATTGTACTATTTTTCTATCTCTCTCCTTCTCCTTTCCAAGCTCCAATCTCTAAAAGGCAAATGTACAAATGAGCTTGAAGTGGACCCTTGGAGGCTTATATAGCTCCATGTGTTGCTTAGATGGACGTGCACAATGAATGTTTTGTACTGGACATGTAATTTTACACACATCATTTTTTAAAAAAAAATTTTGGCAGATCCATATTGAAAGATTTTGCAAAAATCTTAAAAATCCAAAATATTGACAAAATTTTGCAAAATCTACAAAATTCAAAAAATCAACAAAATTTTACAAAAATCTAAAAAATCCAAAAAAAATGCCAAAATTTCGCAAAAATCTAAAAAATCCAAAAAAGCAACAAAATTTTCCAAAAAATTCCAAAAATTGCCAAAAATCAACAAAATCGCCTCGAGTGGCAAAACTTTTCTCAATTCATCTCTCGAGAGGGCATCATCATCATAACAACATCATAGCAAAATTGACATCTGAAATCAATCTAGACCATCATATCGAAAATTTTGATAATGACAACAAAATCAAAAATTTTGGGTGACGTATCAGGTAACTTTTTTTGAATCAACATGTGGTCATAGGCCACTTCAAAGAGGGGCAAAATGTAGACACCTAAAACTTGTACACGTAATTAAACGAATTTTATTTATTTAATTATTATTTATTCATCCTATTAGTTAAGTTAAGGTTTAATTAATATCCCCTTTTCTTCTATCTAACCATTAATTAAATACAACATTTAATTAATATCCCTTTTCTTCGATGAATTGAATAAATTCTATTTATTTAAATAAATTTCCTTCCACCATTTTAATTGAATTTACATTTACTTAAATTCCTTTCTCCAAATAAATAAATCAATAATTATTTGTAAAATCTGCCCCCCTTGCATTTTCCTACAAATGCAAGTTGCATTAATTTTAGTTGAAATAAATCCTTTTATTTTAGATGAAATTCTTATTTATCCCACTTGCATTCTCCTACATTTTCCATTAACCTCCTAATCATTATTCTAGAAGTCCTCAAATCCCACTTAGCTAGCCTAAATTCCTCTAATCATGCCACGTCCCTAAATTTGGGGGAGTCACTTCAAAGTTGGGGAAAGTCTTCAAAATGTGTTGAAGACTTAACCTTTTTCAACAAGTTAACTTGTTGAGTCTTCCAAACTTGTAAGACCCTTTACAAAAGCCTTGAAGGTTATCTGCCTTCCAAGCATTTAATGCCTCTTACAAGACATCACCCTAGCCCATGATGGTTGTCCCTTTCACCATATTCTAACTTTGCACAAGATTTTAACTCTTGGGCAATAGCCTTCATCCTTGGATAATAGCTTTATCCAATGACTTATCCTCTTAAGGTTAACCCTATAATCTTAATAAGCATCTAATTCTTACTTAACATCCTCTTAGGCCTCCTCATGATGACACTTGTCAACATGAGATTGGGTTGAAAATCTCACATGGATTGATAACTTTCAATCCTAACCATTCTCAAGACAGTTCAATCTTGGCCATCCATTTGACCAATTCCTCTATAAATAGAGACCATTTATCCAATCCAATATCCAAGCTTTATGCATCTAGACTATAGTCACATAACATTTATCATTTTAGCCTCTTTGAAATTAGTAATAGATCATTTAGTAGCATCATAGCCTATATTTATCATGTTAGTAATATATCATGTTAGTTTCATTTTCATGCTAGCCTAATATCATCTTAATATTTCATTTTCAAGCTAGTTTAGTTTCATATCAATATCATCATCTTGCACCATCTCAATATCATAGTTTCATATCCACATCAAAATCAGCACTAGGATCTTAGTTGCATTCATTAAGATCAAGTGCTCTTCCAAGCTAAGAGCCACCTTGAATCTAAAGTCCGATCCTTTGAGATAGAGGACAATAAGACAATTTTGGGAGTCTTTTATTAACTAACTTATTTTGTTGATTCTAATCTCTAATGGAATATCCCATTGGTGTGTTTGTGTTGTTTGTGTCTCTCATGCAGGTACCACAATCTAATCATATAATATCTATTTACTTATCTCTCATAGTCTCAATTTTATTAGTATTTATAATTATTTGAAGTTATTTATAATTTTTTGAAATGCATGGTATGGTCAAAAAAAAGAAAATTTTAAATAATGGATTTGAGATTCAATATTTTAGTACTTCAAATATTTATATCAATTGGGAAAATATTTGAAAAAAAAAACACTTACAGTCCACACACGTAGGTGAGTTGGCATAGGCAATGGATTTTCTCGCCATCGATCTTGGGTTCGACTCCTTCCTAGGTTTAAGAAGGGGGATTGCTTGCGGGTTGCAGATTTACCTCCCTAGGTACTAGTCTCGCCTCCATATTTCCCTTAAGTGGAAATTCAAGGCCAAGGCCACAGGGATTGGGGTTACCCTGGGTATAAAAAAAACACTTCCCAATTTTTGCACTTTTTTGGGACTCAAATTCTTGCACCTACCCACAATACATGATAGTCCTAAAGAAACATTGTAGAATTTTACCTCTTTTAAATTAACTCCAAGATAAAGGAGTTTACAAATATATCTAGAAAAACTTGTGAGGATCAAATTACTCTCTAACAAGTAAGAGCACCATGAGAAAGTGAAAATATTGAAGTAAGCCACCATAAGGACACGAAATTTTTTTATTAAATGATAAAATAAGTGATACTATTATAGGGCCCTCTAGAGAAAGGCTAAGAATCATCTCTAGAAAAAGAGCCTAAAAAAAAGATGAGGAGTTTCAAATACCTCAAGAGTCAAACTATAATGAACAAAAGTCATCACAACAATTAGCAACCACCTTAGCTATTCTAATCACCCAAATACACATATCTCGTCTGTCTTCTCCTTCTCATTGTATCCTTTCTTATTTCCCACTCCATCAAGTTCAAATATTATCAATTCCTCCACTCATAGATTCTATTGAGTTAATTTTTTTCCCATCCATTCTTTCTATCATAATGATACTTTGTCATAATTTGGTGTTGCCACTCCTCTCCAATTTCCTTCTTTAGTTTCCATTCAATCCTCTTCTTTAGGTTTTATTCTACTAATGAAGGGGATAGGATCATATCAATTATTTTAGAGGTTAAATCTATCCTGAGGTTTAGGATTTCAACTCAACTCTTGAACAAATAGGTTAAAACAATATTTGATGGTATTTTTGTCTAGTTTTCCTCTAAGGTCTCCCAAGCTCAATCCTTGGAAAGTGGACTAGACACTATTCAATGGCTAGTTATTCATCAAGTATTACAAAACTTGAGGGTGTCCTTCAAACATTTTTGCACTTAGAATTTTGGGTAAAGGCCTTAGTGGAGAGGCTCAAAACTATATTGCAAAAGGATATAATTGATCTACACAATGATATTAAATTCTTATTTAATAAGATCCATGTCCTTCTAACAATGATTAGGAACTTCTACAGATAGCATTAGAAAGAATATACATAGTGATTCTTTCATTCTTTTAATTATACATAGTGATTCCTTCTTTCTTTTTATATTTATTTTATCTTTTCGACTCATCCTTGCAAGTAAGGATTCCTTCAGAGTCTTCCATGTATTATAGAGATCTGTTCTTTGTTTACGTTTTCAATTCATGATCATAATTATGAATCCATTCAAGCGAAGGATTTGATACTCCTTCAAATTGACAACTTGCACATAGGTTTAAGATTTGTTACAATGATAAATCAAGAGGTTGTGCAATAATTTGATATTTGCAACTCAAATAATAGTGGGCCTCATGCTTTATCAAAGCGAACATAACTGAGGTACTTTGTTAATGGTCGATGAGGTGATCCACTTGACAACAACATATGACTTATGAACCTTGTCAATTCAACAACTTCATTAAATTACAGTGTTGATTAAATGAAAAGAAGTTGTCATTCATTTTGGGTCCTTTTAACTTTTCAAATAGGCTCAATAAAGTTATTTATTTACATCATAGAAAATATGTAGCTCTAGTGCACAA
Source organism: Cryptomeria japonica (assembly GCF_030272615.1). Taxonomy (NCBI): domain Eukaryota; kingdom Viridiplantae; phylum Streptophyta; class Pinopsida; order Cupressales; family Cupressaceae; genus Cryptomeria; species Cryptomeria japonica. Next base: position 839,962,841 of record NC_081409.1, on the reverse strand, counting down.
GGTTTAAAAGATACTCATTTGACATTTATTTTTATTCTGACATTTGATAGTTTTTAACATGCCATGCTTTTAACATTGAAATCCATGTTGGTTCATGTTATATTTTCAAAAATGCTCAAGAAACATATGTGTTTGTATCATAGAAAATACATGGCATAAATGCGTAAGGTTTCAAGTATACTAAATTGACACTCATTTTTTGTTATGACATTGGCTAGTATTTTGGTGAAAGATGATTTCTCAAAATCTTTGACTGGCGAGGTTGTATTACAAGTTAATGACCGGTCTTGGATACAAATTATTGATTATGAAGGAATTCCTTTTCGTAAGCTATCTTTCAAATATCATATGGAGAGCTAGTTTGTAAAATCATATGAAGAGATAGCTTCTAAAATATTATAAGGTATCTTTCAAATCAAGAACTATATTTGAAGGGTTTCTCATGTTGACACAAGGGTGTATAAAATTCAAACTTGAATATCGAAGGGGCAAGAGAAGAAAAATAAAAAATAGCACCAAAAAATATGATATTACCCCACTTTATTACAAAAATGCAAACTATACAACACTTATCCATAATATGGAACCATGAAGGGATATTAAAGGGCCTCTCAGTATTGTTGTAAGTTGGCTCTAATCTCACATCAATTTCCTAGATGCTTAGTTGTGTGTTTATATTTAGATCTTTTTCACATATTTAATATAACTGACATTGACCCATTACTACCAAATGATAATGTAAAACTTGAATCTCTACCTTACAATATGTAATACATCCTCTTTGATGCCATGTTTAGTCTTGTGTGACATAGGGTAACTTTCATTATATAATTATAAAGAAATCATTATTTAAAATATGGATGTGGATTTAATAGCAATTTTGTGCGTGTTTAAACCCTAAATTACTTAGCCTTTGTATAGAGGTGAATTTTAATTCCACTAATTAGAGTCATTCTTATCATGGTAAGTGATCATTCTTATGATGAAAAATCATAAACAAGACATATGCATGCTATGTGTCTCCCTTCAATATTGGTATGACATTGGTCTACAACTTATTAACTATAGATTATTAAAATTTTGCAAAAAATAATAGTTTATACGATATTTTTTATAAAACTTACAACTACAATTTTTTGTAACATTATTCTTATTGAATTTCTACTTATAAAAATAATATTTTTACTTCTTTCTTATCACATATTCTATTGATAATAATTAAGAACTTTTGAATAATAATTCTAAATATTTGATTCTTCTAATATATAATTCTAAAGTTTCTTTGATTGTACTTTGTACAATCTATTGAATATTTTGTCTATATAAAATTAACTTGTAAAATGAGAAAGACATTTTAATTTCTCCTTTCTCAATAGACAATAAATCAATACAGCTTACATATCCATTTTTTCGTGGTTTGACTTCAAGAAAAAAAATTAAATTAAATGATTCATACAAAAACAATTCAATTGTTTGACACTATTTTTAAACCAATTAAAATAAAGTTGGCACTTTATTCCGACCTTTTATTTATTCTTTTTCATTACAAATTTTTGTCACAATTGATATAATATTTTTTATTCTAAGCCTTATTTGCAGGTTCAATTCTTACATTTCAAGAATATTTAAAACTCCATATTATAATACAAATTTTAACTATGAAAAAACAAAAATAATATCATATGTAGAGATAATTCAAGATAAGAATGAAAAAATCCAATCCTATTTTCTCTTCATAATAAGTAAATAATAAAAAACCCAAAATTCAACAAGTACATTCAATGATATGCATATATTGCTTTTGTGTTTATTAAAAATTGAAAATTAGAAACTGCGTTCAAAGAGAGAATCGTTGATAGACACAGATTATGGGCTCGCTTCTTTTTATTCTGTCCACATAATAGAGGGTATCCCCAACATCATTTATTCCCCCATCGCTTTCTGAAGAAGACGATTGACAACTGTTCCCATGTCCTCCATCTCTGTAGCCATCATCGAATATAGATAGAATCATCAGAAATTATTCTGAGATGAACTTGTATACATATCTCACGTTATCTGTGAGGTACGAAATTTTGGGTGATTTGTGAGTTAAATTTAGAAGCCCTCAATATGTTATCTGTGAGCGGGAAATTTGGGCAATGTTTGAATTCAATTTTAGCGTTCTCAGCATTAATAACAGGTTCAAGATCCGTGCAATAATCATATGACATGCATAAAGCTATCGATGCATGGTGCAACAGAAATCATCAACGACGGTAACAGAAACGGGTCGAAGGTGGGTCCAACATTGGACAGCACACTAGTCAATGCATAGTGTGTGCAGTTTAAGGCCAGCCGTCAATTTATAGTAGATAATTGACGTTTTTTTGTTATTTCTCTCTATGGGAGTTCATGTATACAACAAACTGTACATAACACAGCAGATGATTTACAACAAAAATAGAAAAAAATGAATTCATAGCCCACATGGCAAACATCTTATCTCTGCTATTCGTGTTCTCTTGTATTGGATTTGCTGGTGTCCTTTTTCAAGCGCAAGCACAAAGCACCTACTTCATATTTCCTCCTGCAACTAATTTCAGCCTGGAAGGGATCGCCAGCTATCTACAATTACTTCCGTTAATGAATGGGAATTTAATGGAACTCTCAAATGGAGACAAAACCCAGGCAACATTCTCCTGGATGACTTACAACCAACCAATTTCTCTCTGGGACAACTCTTCTTTTCTGGCAAACTTTTCTTCTCATTTTAAATTTCTTGTTTCCACAAGCGATCATCAGTCATCCCATTACCGCGGTGGGCTTGCCTTCTTCCTCACCCCTTCCGACTTGGAACCACCACTAAACTGTGAAGGCCAATGGCTCGGTCTTTTTAACCAATCCACCGAGGGAAATTCATCGAATCAAATTGTTGCCGTGGAATTCGACAAATTAAAAAATGATCCGTTTGACCCAGATGATAACCACATGGGAATCAATGTGAATAGCATTGTTTCAAAGGAAGATTTGCTCATAAAAGGACTCCCATTCTTTTCAGTTTCAAATCGGTTTAGCTTGTGCTATTGGTTTTTCTAGTTTTTCTGAATCAATCTTTTCTTCTTTATTTCTGATATTTTTTACCTGCTATTATTTTATTGTTCAGGCAAATGTGTCCCTGTGGGATAAATATTGAATCCAGATTTGTTGCGAAAGCATACCGAACACATGGTGGATTATGACGGCTTAGCAAAGAGGCTGCACGTGTTTCTTACGACCGACGGACAAAAACCAGAAGCGCCAATTTTATCATATTACATAGACCTCAAAAAGTTTCTTCCCCCGAAAATCAAGGTCGGCATTTCGGCTTCCAATGCATATTCATTGGAACACCACGTTGTTTACTTTTGGGATTTTAGATATCAGCATAGCCGACTCGCACGAAGACTTCCGCGAAAAAGAATTATGTTTTAATATTAGTCTTCACTTGTGTCTTCACAGTCGCCGGATTTGCCCTCTTAGCGGGATTGTATTATTTCAGAAATAAAAGCCGTGAGGAGGAGGACATTGAGATGGACAAATGGTTTAGCGAAGGACCGCGCAAGTTCTCTCATGCTGAGCTCAGCGCTGCAACTCATAAATTTAGCCAAGAACAAAAGCTCGGAGGGGGAGGATTGGGCGATGTTTACAGAGGCATCTTGCCTGGCGCAAAAGAAGCTGTAGCCGTTAAAAGAATATCCCAACGCTTCAAACAAGGCAAAAAGGAATACATCTCGGAGGTTACGATTATCAGTAAACTGAGACACCGTAACCTTGTGCAGCTCTTCGGGTGGTCCCACCGCCATCAAAAGGGCGAATTGCTTCTCGTTTACGAATTCCTGCCAAATGGAAGTCTGGACAAGTATCTTTTCGGAGGCATTTGTTTGGATTGGGATCGAAGGTATGTTATTCTTCGTGACATGACCGCTGCTCTTTTTTATCTTAACGAGTATTGCAAAGAGCGTGTGGTGCACAGGGACGTGAAGGCCAGTAACATAATGATGGATCCTGAGCACAGAGCAAAACTTGGAGATTTTGGGCTGGCAAGACTAAGTGCAGGTAATTTTGGAAATAGTGCATCAACTGTAATAGCTGCAACAGTTGGATATATCGCACAGAATGGGATGTGTCCAGCTTTGGAGGGCTGTGTTTGGAAATTACATGCGGGAGGCGGGTGGAGACTTGTGGAATGGGTTTGGGATTTGCATTTCCAGGAAAAGCTCTTGACAGCCGCAGATGAGAGGTTGAACGGGAATTTTGATGGAAAGGAAATGGAGAGGGTGCTCCAGTTGGGGTTGCTGTGTTCTCATCCGGATCCCAAAGCGAGACCCAGTATGAGAAAAGTGCTGAATATATTAAGATTGGAAGCTAAGGTACCCGATGTTCCGCTTACTTATCCAGTAACCATGTATGGTGGCACTCTAGGTTATTTTGAAGCGTCTATGTTTCCGATGCTTGGTAAAATATCAACTCCAGCAAACTACGAAAAGTTTTTAAAATTACTTAATGATTTACCATGTCGTAAAGTTGTTTTGCATGGTTCAAGAATTATTGTAGATTTTTAGTTCATCTTTATGTAACGATGTAAAGATTAATATGATCAATTCTCGCTATTGCACCTTGGTGTGCATTGGGTATGTTGAAGACATGTGGAAGATTAAGTAGGCAAGATTTTGGTCTAATTTTTGAATACATTTCTCTAGTACATAAAGTCAATTGGAAGGATATCTGAATTAGGAAGATAATTAGCTTCCATTATCAATAGGTTCATGTTATGTTTGTAATAGGGAGAGAGGGAGAGGGAGAGAGGGAGATATAGGTATAGAAAGAGTAAGAGATAGGGGGAGGAGCAATATAGAGGGGTAAGGAGATAGAGATGGAGAATAGAGTTAGAGAGGAAGATGGAGATGGAGAAGATAAATATGGAGATGAGAGGGAGAGATAAAGAGAGAGTGAGAGAGAAGAGAGAGAGGGCTATATAGAGATGGAAGAGATAATATAGAGAGAGGGAGAGAGAGGGATAGAAAATGAGAGAGCAAGACATAGGAGAATAAAGATAGAGATAGGAAATGATATATAGAGGTAGAGAGAGGGAATGATATAGGGGTAAAGATAGATGGAGAGATAATGAGATAAAGGCAGAGGAGGAGATGGGAGAAGAAAACTGGATAGAGATAAAGAGATATAAATATAACGGTATAAGAAAATGGAATGATAGAGATGGAGAGAGGTGGATGGACTGAGAGAGGGTGGCATTTCTTGAGATAGAAGAGGTGAGAGGAAGGCAAAGATGGAGATGAATATAGAAGGAGAGAGGAAGATGCAAAGTGATAGATATAGAGATAGAGATAGGTAGAGGGAAAAATTAATATAGAAAGATAAAGAGATAGACAAGGAGACTTATAGAGGAGAGATAAAGTGGAAGAAATAGAGAGATATAGATGGTGACATAGACTAATAAAGAGTTAGAGATATAAGGAGATAAAAAGAGAGGAGGAGAGGGACCAAGAGATAGAGATGAATAAAGGGAGAGGTTGGGAGAAGTTGACATGCAAAAATAGTGATGGGAGAGGGAGAGAGAAATAGGAGACATAGACAAAGAGAGAGAGAAAGGAGAGATATAGATATATGGAAAGAGAAAAAGAGAATTAGAGATATATCGAAAGAGAAAGGGAGAGAGGTGGAGATATAAATATAGGGAGGGATTGAGGGAGGAAGAGATAGAGGTGAGGGGAGAGAGAGAGAGAGAGAGAGAGAGAGAGAGAGAGAGAGAGAGAGAGAGAGAGAGAGAGAGAGAGAGAGAGAGAGATCAATACATAGGGATATATGGATAGGGAAAGGGAGAGGGGGAAAGAAATATAGATAGAGGGAAATATAGAAAGATAAAGAGGGATACAAAAAGAGATAAAGAGATAGGGAGAGAGATAGAGAGATAAGGAGATAGATAGAGAAAGATATCGATAAAAAGAGATAAAAAAAAGGAGTGAGATAAATTGGTAGGCCATTTAACAAATAATGTTGCTTGTGCAATAAAGGTCTTAATGGGGAAGTGTGATAGCTTCACAACATAGGGATCCAAACATGAGTAAATCAAAACCTTTGAATTAGGAAGATAATCATGCTCCATTACCAATAGGCTCATGTTTCTTTATAGATAGATAGCGAGGGAGGGGATCATTAAGATATAGGAAGATAGAGAAATATAAGGGGATAGAGATATAGAGATATGGATAGAAAGATATGTAGAGAGGAGTACTAGGGAAATAGATATAGATAGAAAGATATAAAGTAGGTGAGATAGAGTGAATAAGAGAGAGGGAGAGATAATGATATATAGAAAGAGAAATTGATAGGGGGAGACGGTGATAAAAAGGAGAGTTAGATAGATAGATATATCTTATGAAAAATAGAAGAGATGAGAGAGATGAACATAGAGGGAGAGAGGGGGGGACAATTAGAGAGAGGAAGATAGAGAGATAGACACATGTAGGAAGATATTAGAGAGATTAATATATAAAGAGGGAGAGAGAGAGAGAGAGAGAGAGAGAGAGAGAGAGAGAGAGAGAGAGAGAGAGAGAGAGAGAGAGAGAGAGAGAGAGGGGTAAAGAAGGTGATAAAGATATGTAATAGAGAGGGATAGAGAGATGGTAGGGAGAGCGATAAAATATGGAGGGAGAAACATGGATTGTATGTGTGAGTTAGAGAGGGATATAGAGATAGACATGGGGAGAGAAAGAAAGGGAATCCGAGAGAGAGAGGAGGGAGAGAGGGAGGGATATAAATAGAAAGAGAGAGAGAGATAGGGATAGAGAAAGGAAGAAATAGGGTAAAAGGGAGAGATAAAGAGATAATATAACTTGGGAAAGATAGAGGAGGTCAAAGAGATATAAATACATAGAGAGAGATAGAGAGATAGAAGATTATAGGAATAGAGAGAAGCAAAAGTAGACATGCAAAGAGGGAAACAATGAGAGAGAGAGGTATAGAGATATAGGAAGCGTTATATAGAGAGAGAGGTAGATAGATATATAGAGAGAGTAGGAGAGATGGAGTGAATAAGAAAGAGATATAGATAATACAATATAGATAGAGAAGGAGAGAAAGAGATACAAAGACATATATAGAGGGGGAAATAATATGATAAAGGAATTGATAGAAACAAGTAATAGAGAGAGGAAGAGAGAGAGATAGAGAGGGGGAAAGATAGAGATATAGGAAGAGAGAACTAGGGGTTGTGTGTGAGTATAGGGAGCGAGAAAAGAATGTGTGCGAGAGAGAGAGAGAGAGAGAGAGAGAGAGAGAGAGAGAGAGAGAGAGAGAGAGAGAGAGAGAGAGAGAGATGGAAGGACTCTTGAAGAGGGAGATGAAGAAATAGAGATAGAAAGAAGGGGCCTATGACGTCAACTTAAGAACATAAATATTTAATACTGTTAAAAATGATTAAATATGCAAAATAAATATTCTACAATAAAGATAGAAGTCTAAAACATATTTTTTCTATAATAATTCAAATTTTAATAGAGGAAAAATAATTATAAATTGAACTAATTTTAATAACTTTTATTTATTATTGTAATGTCACAAACAAACATAAATAATTAAAATAATTCCAAATTAATATCTACTTTAGAAACTTAAAATAAAATAAACAAAAATACAAAATCAAAATATATAAAATCAAAATGTTAAGCAAAAAAATATTTAAAATAAATAAATTAATAATAAATAAAAAAAGCCTTAGTATATATATATATATATAGAGAGAGAGAGAGAGAGAGAGGGATGACGAGGATATCTCTGCGTTTGTATGGGTGTCCTGCTTGGGCCGACGTGCCCTAGCTTGTGTCCTACGCTCTACTTGCTTCGTTACCAGGGGGGAGGGTTTCTTGCTTGCTAGTGGTTGGTTTTTTCTTGCCCGTGGTCAGGTTTTCTGGGCTGCCATAGGGTTTTTTTTGCAACCCTTTTCTGATTCTTCTGCTCTGGGTTGTCGTTGGGGGTGTGTGGGGTTTTGGGGTTGGGTATCCTCTTCTTAGATGATCTCTGGAGACCTCGATATGGCAGATCCATCTCATTTGATGCATGCATGTGGAAAGGAACACATTAGTAATTCCCAATCAGGGGTAGGTGTCTCTTCTTTGAAAGAGCCTTTTCGCATGAAAAAGGTGAATGGTTGTTTGGAGAGATCCCAAGATCATCCAATTCTGGTTATTCAACCTGAGAAAATTTCGAAGGATTTTTAATATTGGTGTAATCATGCTCTCATATGAAAATTTATTGATATTTACCTCTCTATAAGTATTTTAGAGTCTTGCGCATGGTGTGTTTGGAATCCTGAAGGAGATATGGAGCTACTCATGGCAGGCAATAACTATTTTTTTGGTTATTTTTTCCAACCTGGCAAATAGGAACAAGGCTTTTGTGGGTGGCCCTTATTTTTTCAACCAGGTGGGACTCTTTATCAAACCTTTGCATATTGGCTTTAATTTTGTTGAGGATCTTCCCTCTCATGTGCCCATGTGGATTTGATTGCCGAGGCTTCCGTTGGAATTCTGGAGAGAAGATATTCTTCACTCAATCTCACTACTTCTTGGTAAACCTGTGGGTTCAGCTTGACAAACTCAAGATCGAAAGGTAATTTCTTACGCTCATATATGTATAGAAGCTGATTTAAATAATCCTTTGTCGAACTCTATGGAAATCTATTCGGGGACATCTTCTTGGATCCAATACCTGGACTATGAGACCCTTGCATTTAGATGCAAAATTTGTCATGAATATGATCATTTACATCAAAGATGTCCCATAAATAAAACTTCTAAATTGGTCATTTTTTATCCTCCTCACTCTATTCTGGGGGAAGATAAGGGGAAAGGCCCTATGCTTGATGGTCCTATTGATAAAGATGGCTTCATTCTTGTCAACCCTTGGAATAAAGGCAAAGGAAAGAAGAGAACCTGGTTGGATAGGCAAAATGATGTCACCCTAAATAGGTTTGATGTTCTAGATGATTTGGTCCAAGAGGAAGGTGTTCCAATTGAAATGTCCTTGGGTGCCCAATTTCAGCATGAGGTGTTGGATGGGGATTCCAAGAAAGAGGTTCGGGCCCTATCTTTGGAGAATCAACATGATGTTCAAATGGTTATGGATTTGCCTTCCACTATTAAAGACAACAGAGATCTTAGTGGGTCACAGGTCCCTGGAGGTGCAGTGGTCATGGCATCTACTCCTCCTTCCACTACAATGGCCTCACATTCTGTGAAGATTAACAAACTCCCACCTGTTTTAGGATTGCAATAGAAGACCCTCAAAAAGGGTTCTTTAGACAAAACTTTAAGGAGTGGACGAAAAATGGATCAGGAAAAGGTTAAGCTTATTGGTGATACTTTGGTTGAGTTGAGGTCTATGAAGCCCATTGGTTCCCACTTCTCTCAACCAAATAAATGATTTCTCTCTCATGGAATGTAAGGGGGTTGAATAACATCCCTAGACACAAGGTTGTTCGCAGATTAATTGACTCTGGGTCTCCTAATGCTATTTTTATTCAGGAAACCAATCTTTCAATGGATGGTTTGGCCAGTTGTGCTTTGCATGTCTGACCCTAGGGCCTTTGGCAGGGAGTGAGTTGTCATGGAAATTCAAAGGGGTTGCTTGCTTCTGGAACCCAAGGAAATTTTCCCCTTTGTGGTGGTTTTCTAGCAGGTCAACCATTTTTATGGTCGCTTCTAGCTTTGAGACTGGAGAAAGATGCATCTTCTCTAATATTTATGATCCTACTAATTTTGTGAGTAAGTCATATCTTTGGGCTCACATCAATCTTGTTTGGGCTCAAGATCCTTTTCTCCCCTATATTTTGGCTCCTGTTATTTTAATGTTGTTACTAGTTTGGAGGAAAAGCATGGTGGGTTATTCAGGCTTGATCCTTCCTCAAATTTACTTAGGGATAATATTGGTCTCTTGAATCTCATTGATGTGAAGCCAATTAATGGTGTCTTTACATGGAATAATAGGAGGAGTGGTGTTGAGGATATCTCTGAAAGGCTTGATATATTTTTGGTTTCCTGGTATTGGGTGCATGATAGGTGGTCCACCAATTCAGAAATTCTTGATTGGAGGGGTTCTGATCATTGGTCTATTAAGCTTTCTATTACATCTTTTAGAACCTCCAAAAATCCCTCTTTCAAATTCCAATTGATGTGACTTCATGATCAGTCGTTGAAGGATCTTATGGTTGATTGGTGGTATGAAGGGGTGCCTACCCATGTGCAGGCTATGTACACCTTTGGGAAGAGATTACAACGTGTGAAATACAGGCTAAAGAGGTGGAATAAATAATGTTTTGGGAATCGCATAGACACATGATGACAGCTCAATCCAAGATTGATGAGGTTACGCATCAAATTAGGTTTCAAGGGATGACTATGGAGCTTAGTATGACCGAGTCCCTTTCTCTTAAGGACTTAGAAGAGTGGGAGTTGTGTGAGGAGATTTTCGGGGAACAAAAGTCTCATGTGGATTGGCTCAAAGAATGTGATAGAAACACAACTTTTTTTCATAATTTTGTTAAGGCTTGAAGGTATGGTAACTCTATTACCTCTCTCATATCTTCAGAAGGGGTTCATCTTTCATCTAAAGCAGAAATTGCTAGGGAAGCTATCAATTATTTTTCTAATTTGTTTACCAAAGAGGATCCTGAAGCTATGGTGGAAGTGAGTGTCATCTTGAACTGTATTCCCCCTCTTTTCTTTGTTGAAATGAATGAAGCTCTCTTGTGCCCCATTTTGTTGTCTGAGCTTGAGGGGGTTGTGTTTCAAATGAAAAAAGGCAAGGCTCCTAGCCCTGAGGGGTTTCCTATTGAGTTTTTTCAGGAATTTTGGGAGATTATAAAGTATGATCTTCTATATGTGGTTCAGGAATCTCATAGGAATAAAAAAATACTCAAATATATGAATTCTACCTTCTTGGCTCTCATTCCTAAGAAGGAGGGGACTAATAGTTTGGATCAGTACAAGCCTATTGCTTTATGTAATGTTGTCTACAAGATAATCACTAAATTGATTGCTGAATGACTCAAACCTCTCCTTTGCACTTTGGTTTCTAAGGAAAAATGTGGTTTCATTGATGGAAGACAAATCCTTGATGGAGTTGTGATAACAATGGAGGCTATTCATTTGATGGCTTCCTCTAAGGAGAAGGCTATGTTTATTAAACTTGACATGGGCAAAGCTTATGATAGGGTAAGTTGGGATTTCTTATAGAAGATCCTTTTGGCTTTTGGTTTTGGAGAAGAGTGGGTGAATTGGGTTCTTAGTTTTGTGACTTCTACCTCCTTCTTAGTTCTTATTAATGGGGAACCTTCAGAATTGTTTAGTGCTTCGCGGGGGCTTCGGCAAGGGGACCCTTTATCTCCCTATTTATTTATTCTCATGGTTGAAGGTATTGGTAGATTTCTGACTTCCTAGGTGATACATGGTCTTATTCAATGCTGGGGTTGGAGAAATTCTCTACCTCCCTACTCTCATCTTGAGTTTGTGGATGACACAGGTTTGATGGGCAGGGCCAAAATCAATGAGGCAGTGGATTTCAGGAAAGCTTTGGATATCTATTGCAAAGCCTCAGGTCAGAAAATTATTGAAGATAAATCATCCATATATTTATTTAATACTCCTCAACTTAATCATAATAGGATTGCCAAGATCCTTAGATTTCAGACAAGGTCCCTTCCACTAATACATTTGGCCTAAAATTCCGACGGAGAAGGTATATTGTGAACAAATTTAATTTTTTCTTTTGAAAAATTGCCCGCATTCGTCGGAATTCTGACAATAATTCAATATATGTTTTTGGCAGAGAAGGAATTGGCAACAAAATTTGTGTTTTTTACAAAAAGTGCCTGCGTTTGTTGAAATTTCGACGAGAATGAGCATCACTTTAAACAAAAAAAAGACCAAGACATTTCAAATCATTTTCATGGCCTCTTCCCATTCTCACGTTGTCGCCCTAGCAGCATATTCCCACCCATAGTTCCACCTCTATCAAAACCCAGCAACTATATCGAGGTTGTGTCTGCATAATGCCACGACTAGTTTTTTTCGGGAGGATGGAGCCATAACCTTTCTCGAGTGAGCCGAACAATCCAATGAAGATGGGTACCTTGCGTCTTGAAGTGAGTTTTATATCTCGAACTATTGTTGGAGGATCTACATATAGAATGAAAAGAGCGAGCTAAAGATAATGTAGTATTGCTGGTCTTGCCTTCTTGTATAGAAGAATTAGGTTATTAAGGGTAAAACCAGTACGAATTGGAGTTGCAGGATCACGGGCATGGGCTGTTATAAAGGCAACAAAGGTAGTGACACTAGCAGGAGTAGACTGTATTGCACTTCCACACCCGCTTACGAAGAGATACAAGCAAAACCCAAGCTTCTGTTTAGCTCTCTAATTCTTGGGTGAGATAACGAGCCGCTCTATTCAAGGGTAGGGTGAAGAGGATTTCCATGGTATTTTTTGGTGAACTAAATTGTGTCCTTAGCAATCAATCATGAATCAAATATCTTCAAGGACATGCACTGACAAATGCAATTGGAAACCTTGGCATTACTGATGCATATGCTGCTGCTCTCAACAAGTTTGGTCATGACTTTGAGAATATAGTAGAGCAGGTATAGTTATCTGTTAGTTTTGCAATTTCAATTTACTTGTATCAGAAAAGCATATTATGCCTAAATAGAGCATAACGACTTCAAAAGTTAATCAGTTTGACATTAATTTGCAAGTGCAACACATATTGTTAACCAAGAATTAACTTTTTTGAGTTTATCGCATATTTTACACATAATTGTTTGTTAAATCTATAAATTCCTTTACCATGGACAAATATAAAACTTTTAATTCCTTCAATTTGAATGTAACTTGTAGATAGGGTAGGTCCAATATGTATTTTGAGCAATTATGTAATCTTAAGGTGAATTATTCTTAAGGCTGTCAACACATGTAATCTGCTCTCCAACATTTGTCTCTCTCTCTCTCTCTCTCTCTCTCTCTCTCTCTCTCTCTCTCTCTCTCTCTCTCTTGTGTGAAATTGCTCCTCATCCATTGTGTGAAGGTTGGTTGCTAGGTGATACTAAGGATAAATATTCAAAAAGTATAATAATTACACTAATACATATATCACTCTCATGCCTTCCTTAATTTGATATAAGGTCCCTCTATCCTGTTAATGCATGATAGCCTTAGTAAGATAAATGATTGAATGAGAGATAAATGACATCTCTCATTCAATCATCTATCCTATCGATAAACTATGATGAAGACTTCAAGCTATTGTTCCTTCATTTGATGATCATTCTTAAATTTGTATATATTCAACTATACTTGCAAAGTTTGATCAATGCTTAATTACTGATAATCATCAGTTGTAAATCTCATAGCATAGAATACCGATTGGTATCAGTTTACATTAAAACCAATGCACTCCGATTAATATCGGTTAACATATTAATTATGAACACCTTTTTTTATCAGGCTTAACCAATGCACTCTGATTAATATCGGCTAATATATTAACTGTGAACATTGATTGTTATCGGGCTTAACTAATACATAACTATTAGTATCAATTGTCTTGCATATGATAGACACATCAATTAAGTATCAGGTGATTTGTTAAGTGATATACACCAATTTAGGTTTCTATCCTCCTCCTTTGTTGACATCCCCTCTCCCATTGTCTAATATATCTATGACTTTTCCAACAAATTTTAATATCACAACAAGAGATAATTTTGTATAAGTTTCTTAAAGCCAACTTTATTACTCTCCCCTTGAAAAATTGAAGAAAAAACCATAAACAAAATTAGGACAATCCTTTTTTCAAGCATCATCAACTATTCCACTAATGAATGTCATGATTTGTAGATTAAAATTCAACAACTTATTGTCATTCTAGTAACATTTAAATAATAGGTGACATGAGTTATACACTCATCATATCCCTTCTAAATGATATTTATAACCTATTATGTTTTTATCTTGCTATATGACATTTATAGCTTAATTACCTATTAGGGGCTCATTGTCATTCATGGTACTACGATTTCATGTGCAATCATACTTGGGAGGCAATGTAATAGCCTAGTTCTTCTTGTCTCTACATTGTGGAGCAAGAATAATAGTTGTCAATTGTTCCTCTTTTTTAAGGATCCACTTTACCTTTGTTGACTTTTATCTTTTATAACTTGATATTCTTTCTTGCATAGAATTGTCCTGAATCCAAATTCTCTCCTTGCTTGGATGTGTGTGTTCCTTGATTAGGACCTCTTTCATTGTTTTGTAGGAAAATAAACAAAGACATCAACCTCTCCTCTCTACTTATACACAAAATGGCTAATTGAAACCACTTCATATACACAAAATGTCTCCTTGCACTGATCAAGCCTAAAAAATGTGACACCCTTGTTCAAGAAGGGTTGATACTCTACAACACGATGCCTATCATTCATGAGCTCAAGTTGGTTGCTTTCATGCTCAATAAAAATATGATCAAAACTTTTTGTAGTTTCACCACCATCATAATATCATTTTGCTATTGTTAACATCATACATCCTCATGCTACGTTGGCGATTCATCGGGCTATTCAATTTATTCACTCTTTATATGTTAGTGACTACCTTTAACTTATGAACCTTCAAATAAATAATCATAATGAGCCCTTCACTATCTTGTGTTGAAGGAAAATCCTTCAACTAGACTCCATTGTATAAGAATTTGGTGTGGATCTTTCATTCTTTCCTTGATTTGCCATTTTTTATTGTTCCACCCTACAATTTTGTATTTGAGGTATGTAAAATAGTTTCTCTATAGATTTTTTTTAATCTCTCTGCATTCTTTTGGTTGCCTTCATTTAAATTATGTAATGTTTCCATAATATCTCTTTTACAACTATCTCTTCCTTTCTTTTGCAATTAAGAGATCACTTGAATTGTAGGTAGACCCCTTCAAATGATAGGGTAGGCTTCCTTTTATACCTAATATATGTCTTGAAAGCATTTTATCCTGATCGCATTAAATTAAAGTACTTTCTCTTCTATTTGGTATTGGTGGAGCAGAGGTTGCATTGTATAGACCTAGGATACATATTTCTACAAATACAACACAAGTTAAATGTATCCCAGGTCGATGCAAAGAAACCTCTTCTCCAAAGATCACCAGAAAATAGAGAAAGAATTTTAATTTAATACCATCAGGATAAAAGGATTTCAAGACAGATAAATGGTATGCAACTGTATCTATTTGGAATGCATTACCCAAACAACGCAATCAATCAGTCGCCTTTGAATGACTGTTGATAATGAATGTTGTGCTTTAAATTTTGATGCAGAGGAAGTGTGTGATAAATGAACCTTTAACATTTATAACAGAAATACAAGGTCCAAACCCCTAGGCCTACTAGCACCCAAATGGCTCAAATAGGTCAAATGCAAACCAACACTTTTTCAAATGATTCCAAAGGTATGGAATATTTGAACTACCTCCAAATAAGTTTTTTAAATTGGTTTTGTGGTTCCAAGAACCCTCTTTTTAGCCTTCTACGCGTAGTTGCCCAATTAGCCCTCCTGCGAGGAAAATGAATTGTTTTCTCTCAAATTTCCCCAAACAAATAAACAAAAAATTTAGATATTCAGACACCCATTTGTCTTCTCTTCAACATACCTGAAGATTGCATATGGTTTCTGTAGTCACATAAATCTGTCCACTTAATTAAATGAATACTTAGTATTTATTTGATTATTTAACCATCAATTAATGAATTAATTAAATTAATATTTAATTAATTCATCTTAACCCTCTTCTCCTATTAATTAAATAAATTATTCAATTTATTTGATTTAATTCACTTAACCAAATTCAAACCATTAATTAAATAAATAAATCATATTTGTTTAATTAAATCTTCTCTCACATTTAAATAAATTAATATTTATTTAAATCCCCCAAAATCCCACCTCTCACATTTAAATAAATTAACATTTATTTAAATCACCTTTATCCTCTACCCACTTGTATTTTCCTACAAATGCAAGTTGCACAATTATTTTAAATAAATAATTTATTTAAAATCACCTTTATCCTCCACCCACTTGTATTTTCCTACAAAAGCAAGTTGCACAACTATTTTAAATAAATTATTTATTTAAAATCCTATTTATCCTCACCCACTTGAAACCTTTAATGGTTTCCCTTAAAGTATTCAAACTTGATGGCTTTAAAGTCTTCAAACTTGATGGCTTCCTTCTATAGTCTTCTTAAGACTTTAATGGTTTTCCTTAAAGTCTTCAAGCCTTTAATGGTTTCCCTCAAAGTCTTCAAGCATTTTAATGCTTTATCTTCATTTTTCTCATTTAAATAAATTAATATTTATTTGAATATTTATCCAAATGCAAATTACACCATTTAATTGAAATAAATGATTTAGTTTAATTGAAAATACCAAAATTTCTCCCACTTGCATTTTCCTACAAAATCCACTTGCATGCCTAAACCCCTTCTAGAATTTTCTAATCACTTCTAAATAACCTAACCCCTTCTCTAAACTTTGTCACATTCCTAAGCAAAAGGGAAGTCACTTCTCAAACCCTCAAAGTCTTTGATAACCATTGAAGGCTTTCAACCTTCAACCACTAAATGGCTCAAAGTCTTTGATAACCATTGAAGGCTTTCAACCTTCAACCACTTAATCCCCAAAGTCTCCAATAACCATTAATGGTTACCTCAAACCCTCCCACATGGTTAAAACATTTGTTTTGACTCAACCTCTACCCAACCCAAAGGTCTCATCAGGCCATTAATGCTTTGACCATGATTATCTCTTAAACATTTGCACAAAGGTTTATCCTTGGATTAACTCTTAATCCAGTCGGTAATCTTAATTTGGACTTGACCCTTAGCCTCTAGATAACCATGAGGTCTTCTCAGGCCTTTAATGCCTCCAACCTCTTCTCTCAACCCAATCCTATGTTGACACTTGTCACCATTTTATTGGTGCCAATTGTGCACATGGATCCCCAACTTTCAAACTTGGCCCTTGATTAAACCATTCAATCTTAACCCTTCATTTCCCCATTTCTTCTATAAATAGAACCCTTCTCCTCAAGCAAAAAAAGAAAGAAGCATTAGAGTATTGTTGTTATACTGGCATTAGCATAGAGCTTTCTCATAGCATCACTATCTACTCTTGCATAGTATTTGCTTATCATATTCAACCATCTTGAATCTCCATATGGCATCCATGGCTAGTGCTAAAAGCTGAGAGCTACACTCATTTGGGACTTGGAGAGGAGAGGAACAAGGGAGGAGCAACTATGAGCATCTTGATTAGCTATTTTATTCTATGTTTATATGCTTTCTATTTCATGCTTAATATCTCTCTTGATATGCCTGTTTAGGATAATCTTTTGTTGCTAACACTAACGTTTGTTTCTTGTGCTCTTGTGTGTGTTGCCATCAAACAGATTTTCTAATCCTTTTTGCAGAGCATCATTTTCTTTAGAAAGTATATGTTTTCCTGTAACTATGCACTGTTTTTGGACTCAAAAAATGGAAATTTTACAAAGGACGTATATAATTTTTTAACTCCCTAAATCCCAAACTCTCAAAATTCATCCAATATAATTCAAAACTAAGTAAAATGCAATTATTTACAAGGTTTAACCTTCTTAGATGCAAAATCCCTTATTTAGCCTCTCACAAACCCTTAAAAGTAGGGTTTCTCATATAGCCCTCTTCCAAACACTATACCATCCAAATGATGATGGATTCACCTTTCATTTGAAATGTCTAAACACTATCAATCATAAAATGTGCCCCTCCTTAAGGTGGCTTTGCTACTGCTGCTCCTTAGCAAGCAATTTCTCCACTCTTACATTCGTTGTTTTGGTGATCACCTCGGTTCTCCACCCAATCTGCACATCAACCTATTAGTAATTTATTGTACATGTTAGAGGAGTGATATCCCATGAATATTAGGCATTTTACATTCATGGAATGACCATTCTCATTGTAAATCAACCAAATCAAATGCCAAATTGCACAAATATGTTAGAATAGTCAATGCAACTAGTCTAAAGTCTGAGATAAATGCATTATAAGTACATCTTCCCTATAAATAAGATGTTAAAGGTGTCTTAAATGCACTAGGAATTCAAATACACACTCAAGACAAAGTTACCATAAGCCAAAACACCAAAAAAATTCAAGAAAACAAAAATTTGTTGTTATTGCTTGTCCCAGTCCGCACACCAACATTCTCTATCGTACAAAGCATTACATCAACCATTTGATCAAAAACACATAATTGCTGACACAGAAGGTCATGAAATTATTTTTTGAACTTTCCTAAACTCTTCTAAACTCCCTAAGCCATAAATTCCTATTACATCTTTTTGTTGGTCCTAAGGTCCTTACGAGGCGCTTTAGGACAAATTACAAACTTATTACAATTTACATCTTTAAAGGCCATAATGGACCTTAAGAAATCATAATTGATTTTCTCTTAACTCCTAAGACCTTAAAAATTCTTTAATGGCTTCATTGAGTCCTTTGGTCTTCCAAATGCAAATGCACCAATTTGAATTCTCCTTCAATACTTGATGAATGCTTGATCACTTGTTCATTTGGAATTGAATTGATTTTATAATTAAGAGATCACTTGAATTGTAGGTAGACCCCTTCAAATGACAGAGTAGGCTTCCTTTTATACCTAATATATGTCTTGAAAGCATTGTATCCCAACGACATTAAATTAAAGTACTTTCTCTTCTATCTAGTATTGGTGGAGAAGAGGTTGCATTGCGTCGACCTATGATACATATTTCTGCAGATACAATGCAATTTAAATGTATCCCAGGTCGATGCAAAGAAACCTCTTCTCTAGAGATCAACACAAATTAGAGAAAGAACTTTAATTTAATGCCATCAAGATAAAAGACTTTCAAGACAGATAAATGGTATGTAATTGTATCTATTTGAAATGCATTACCCAAACAATGCAATTGTATCTATTTGGATTAGGATGGTACACATAATCTACTATCAAAGGGTTACCAAAACTTCTTGGGACTAGGAGGTGTGAACTGGCCTACTCTTATGCTTTTCATGCCATCAAAATTTGAGTTTGATTGTCATCATTTACTTTGCCAAATTCTTCACATGTAACTCCTGAATCAATTTCCTACACACAAAATGATGAAAAATAGGTTTGTTGATGGGGGATTTCCTAGGTCAAACCCCGGGTTGTGAATTAACCTTGAAGTATAATGTTTTCCTTTTGAGGGAAATGATAGATCTAATCTAAAAATGCTTAAAATTGAACATGATACCTTGATGAATCTTTCTTGAATCCTCACACAAGGTTTTAGGATTTCATGTAGACTGTTGATCATGAATGTTGTGATTTAACTTGTGATAAATAGGAAGGGTGTGATAAATGAACCTTGAAAATTTATAAGGGAAATACAAGGTCCAAACCCCTAGGCCTACTAGCACCCAAATGGCTCAAATAGGTCAAATGAAAACCAACACTTTTTCAAATGATTCCAAAGGTATGGAATGTTTTAAATACCTCCAAATAAGTTTTTTTAATTAATTTTGTGGTTCCAAGAACTTGTTTAAGTGCAAAACCCTCTTTTTAGCCTTCTAGGCGTAGTTGCCTAATTAGCCCTCCAACGAGGAAAATGAATTGTTTTCTCTCAACTTTCCCCAAACAACTAAACAAAAAATTTATATATTTAGACACCCAATTGTCTTCTCTTCAACATACCAAAATATTGCATATGGTTTCTTTATAAAGTATATGTTTTCCTGTAACTATGCACTCTTTTTGGACTCAAAAAATGGAAATTTTACAAAGGAAGTATATAATTTTTTAACTCCTTGAATCCAAAACTCTCAACAATCATCCAATATGATTAAAAACTAAAGTAAATGCAATTATTTACAAGGTTTAACCTTCTTAGATGCAAAATCCCTTATTTAGCCTCTCACAAACCCTTAAAAGTAGGGTTTCTCATATAGCCCTCTTCCAAACACTATACCATCCAAATGATGATGGATTCACCTTTCATTTGAAATTTCAAAACACTATCAATCATAAAATTTTCCCCTCCTTAAGGCGTCTTTGCTACTGCTTCTCCTTAGCAAGCAATTTATCTAGTCTTACATTTGTTGTTTTGGAGATCACCCGAGTTCTCCACCCAATCTACACATCATCCTGTTAGTAATTTATTGTACATGTTAGAGGAGTGCCATCCCATTAATATTAGGCATTTTACATTCATGGAATGACCATTCTCATTGTAAATCAACCAAATCAAATGCCAAATTGCACAAATATGTTAGAACAGTCAATGCAACTAGTCTAAAGTTTGAGACAAAATGGATTATCAGTGCATCTTCCCTATAAATAAGATGTTCAAGGTCTCTTCAATTCATTAGGAATTATAATACACACTCAAGACAAAGCTGCCATGAGCCAAAACACCAAAAAAATTTCAAGAAAACAAAAATTTGTTGTTATTGCTTGTCCCAGTCTGTACACTAGCATTCTCTATCGTACAAAGCATTACATCAACCATTTGATCAAAAACACTTAATTTATGACACAAAAGGTCATGAAATGATTTATTTAACTTTCCTAAACTCTTCTAGACTCCCTAAGCCATAAATTCCTATTACATCTTTTTGTTGGTCCTAAGGTCCTTACCAGGCCCTTTAGGACAAATTACAAACTTATTACAATGTTCATCTTTATAGGCCATAATGGACCTTAAGACATCATAATTGATTTTCTCTTCACTCATAAGACATTAAAAATTCTTTAACAACTTCATTGAGTCCTTTGGTCTTCCAAATGCACCTGCACCAACTTGAATTCTCCTCCAATGCTTGATGAATGCTTGATTGCTTTTTCACTTAGAATTGAATTGATTTTATAATTAAGAGATCACTTGAATTATAGGTAGACCCCTTCAAATGAAAGGGTAGGATTCCTTTTATACCTAATATATGTCTTGAAAGCATTTTATCCTGATGGCATTAAATTAAAGTACTTTCTCTTCTATCTGGTATTGGTGGAGCAGAGGTTGCATTGCATCGACCTATGATACATATTTTCGCAGGTACAACATAATTTAAATGTATCCTAGGTCAATGCAAAGCAACCTCTACTCCAGATATCACCACAAATTAGAGAAAGAACTTTCATTTAATGCCATCAAGATAAAAGGCTTTCAAGACAGATAAATAGTATGCAATTGTATCTATTTGGAATGCATTACCCAAACAACGCAATTGTATCTATTTGGATTAGGATGGTACACAAAATCTACTATCAAAAGGTTGTCAAAAATTCTTGGGACTAGGAGGTGTGAACTAGCCTACTCTTTTGCTTTTCATGCCATCAAAATTTGAGTTTGGTTGTCATCATTTACTTTGCCAAATTCTTCACATGTAACTCCTGAATCAATTTCCTACACACAAAATGATGAAAAGTAGGTTTGTTGATGGGGGCTTTCCTAGGTCAAATAGGTTTGAATATACCTTGAAGTGTGCAATATGGAAGGTTTGTATTCTTAATCTCCTGCCCATTTCTTAATTTAAAAGATGATATCTTTATTAAATATCTCCTCTATTTTTGGAGGTAGACATCTTTAGGAAAATATCTCTTCCTCCCTCTTTAAAATGATCCATTTTTAGATTAGAATTGAACATGATACATTGATGAATCTTTCTTGAATCCTCACACAAGGTTTTAGGATGTCACACAAACTGTTGATCATGAATGTTGTGCTTTAACTTGAATTCTCCTTCAATGCTTGATGAATGCTTGATTACTTGTTCACTTGGAATTTAATTGATTTTATAATTAAGAGATCACTTGAATTGTAGGTAGACCCCTTCAAATGACAGGGTAGGCTTCCTTTTATACCTAATCATACATAAAGTGTTTGAATTTTTATCACACATGAGGCAAAAAATGAGGGGTCATATTTTGGGTCCCAATCACGAGTCTTGTCAATTTAGGATGTGACATGCTAAAGTGGGCATCAATGTCTCAAGATCAGATGGACCTTAAGTGATTGTCTCCCTTGCATATGATTTGTTTGGGTGATAAACTTCACCATTCTTCTCACAATAATTTTATTAAGTCTCAAATATAGGGATACGGAAGGCTTCAAATAGAAAACTTGCACATGCAACTAAATCTATTGACTAATCAGAAGAACAAAATTAAGAAATGGTTCGATCATCTAAGAGATGTTGTAGACTTGCAACTCACCAGCTACTTAGTTTTTGCGGGTAAGATTTTTTTTTGTTTTGGTTATGGTTGTGGTGTTTGTAGGGAGGCATTTACAAATTTATATCTATTTTCACTATTTAATGGTTTATGGGTTTATAATGGTAATTTAATATTCTTTCATATTTTTGTATATATTCTTTATAATAGCCTATTATATTGATTTGTTCTATTATGGATAATGGTGTGGGTCAGATGCCTTTGTTGTTGGTGCATGAAAACATTGCATGAGTTCTACTTTTAAAAATTACATGAAACATTTTAAATTTATTTGATTCAATGTTATTTGAATTTTTTTTATCAATGATGTTTCCTTTCTCCAAGAATTGGATCTAGGATCTTTCCGTCAAATAATATGTAACATCCAATGAATAAATATTTTCTTTCCAAATGCTTATTTTATTTAATTATCATCTAAGCGTGAATTAAAATTTATATCTGTACGGAAGTAGAACATACAAGCTGAAGACTCATGTGCAAGTAAATTTTGTGAAAGAAAGCAAGCAGGCATTATCTTGAATGACATGGAAATAAGCTCATCAGCTGCCTAGAAGAGAGAAATTGGAGAAAAGAAGAGGAAAGTATTAAAGGGTGATAAATACATAGAGAGTATGCAATACAAACAAACAATGTCTGGAGTGTGTGACGTGACGTCTCTAATTTATGTCCGGAGGGACTAACTAATTTTGGAATTCCTGGGAAACCTATTGGGGCACACTTGGAGGAAATAAATTTGTTCATGCAAGGGCCACCTTTTTTCTATTATGAGAATGATGCTTTTGCACCAAAGGATATTTGGAAGACAATATCCAAAAATTTCTATAGTGTGGAACCAGAGTTGGTGGATTCGAAGTACTTTTTGGCTTCTAGGAGACTAAGAGGTTATGTACACAATCTCCCAATAGAAGGGAAATTTCAAGCATTACCTCTCCCCCCCATCACTATTCAAGAAGCACTTTCTCAGACAAAGGACTATTGGCCTCCATGGGATCAAAGAAAAAAATTGAAGCATAGACTCTAGACAATGTGGTGGTGTCCTTCGTGAAGAACTCTGCACTATAATTGAAAATTCATGAGGGAAACTGCAAGATAGTGAACAAAAATACATTCTTGAAAAGTGCAAAGAATGGAACTTTGTTTGGGTGGGGCCATTAGGTGAATCCTCTAGAGGTTGATGAGATAGAAATAATATTAGGATTTGAAAAAGATCACACTCGTGGAACTTCATGTGCGACTGATCGATTGCGTTGTTTGGCTAATGCATTCCAAATAGATACAATTGCATACCATTTATCTGTCTTGATTAAAGCCTTTTATCCTAATGGCATTAAATTAAAGTACTTTCTCTTCTATCTGGTATTTATGGAGAAGAGGTTGCATTGCATCGACCTAAAATACATATTTCAGCAGATACAACATAAGTTAAATGTATCCCAAGTCGATGCAAAGCAACCTCTACTCTAGAGATCACCATAAAATAGAGAAAGAACTTTAATTTAATGCCATCAGGATAAAAGGATTTAATCAAGACAGATAAATGGTATGCAACTGTATCTATTTGGAATGCATTACCCAAACAATGCAATTGATCAGTCGCACATGAAGTTCCACGAGTGTGATCTTTTTGAAATCCTAATATGATTTCTATCTCATCAACCTCTAGAGGAGCCACCTGATCTGGCCCCACCCAAACCAAGATCCATTATTTCCACTTTTCAAGAATGTATTTCTATTCACTATCTTGTAGTTTCCCTCGTGAATTTTCAATTATAGTGTAGAGTTCTTCACGAAGGACACCACCACATCATCTAGAGTCTATGCTTCAATTTTTTTCTTTGGTCCCATGGACGCTAATAGTCCTTTGTTTGAGGAAGTGCTTCCTGAATAGTCATGGAGGGGAGAGGTAATGCTTGAAATCTCCCTTCTATTGGGAGATTATGTACATAACCTCTTGGTCTTCTGAAAGCTGAAAATTACTTCGCGTCTGCCAACTCTGGTTCCACACTATAGAAATTTTTGGATATTGCCTTCTAAACATCCTTCGGTACAAAAGAATCATTCTCATAATAGAAAAAAGGTGCTCCTTTCATGAACACATTGATTTCCTCCAAGCGTGGCCCAATAGGTTTTGCAGGAACTCCAAAAGTAGTTAGTCCCTCCAGACATAAATTATAGATGTCACATCACACACTCCAGACATTGTTTGTGTTAGTTAGATGAGAGGGGGACTGAATCAGATAACCTCAATAATCATTACTCTAATCAGATTCAACCTCAGTAGCATTTACTTGATATGCAACTTATGACTATAAATCATTCAAACTCATAAACAGATAAACATGAAACATTAAATCACATTTGACACCAGATTTAATGTGGAAACCCTAATAGGGAAAAACCAATGTGGGATTTCAGACCCACAATAAAATGTACTCTTAGAGTATGCTCGGTTAAAAGCAAATCCCGTTAAAGATTACATACACATAGCTAGATGTGACCTAGTTAAAGGATTTCTCTCAAATCTGTTAGAATCTTCACTTTGTTAGAAGTGACCTTGTTAAAGGATTTCAAACACTCATTCAGAATGTTACCTTCCAAGAGGATTTACAAATAAGACTATTAAGTCCACTCAGTTAAGAGATTTCCTATCACTTACAAACATAAATAACAGTAATAAAATATAGTTGCAACTTCACATCTAAAATGTTAAAGTAGATTCTATGTGCTCAATATGCTCAAGATAATCTTGTCATAAGACTTATCTTTCTCCTTGTTGGGCTTCTCAATTTGTTCTTCAATCTTCTGTACTCGGTAATCACTTCTGTAGCATCACTGTGCTTCAGTTTGCCTACTTTTTATTGTTCTTCAACTACTCTTTATTTATAAGCAATTCCCAACGGCTTAATCTCCTTAATCACATTTCCCATGATTAATCTTAGCCATCAGATCTTCAAACTTGACTAGGTTCAATGTATCCTTCGATCTCAAAAATGTTTTATCTTTCCTTGAAACTTGTATAACTTTCTTGGTACTTGTGCTTAGTTAGGACCATTCAATTTGTGCTATAGATCTAACTCTTGAATTTTCATTTCCGTAGATCCTTAACAAATTTCTTGCACGACATTCCTATCTTCAATAAACCTCCAGCTCATTAGCATCCTTCGTTAAATAATGTATACACTTTATTTAATGCATTTTGTTACTGCTCGATTGATACTCGGTTAATATTGAACTTTACTCGGTAGTCATTCTCTTCTCGGTGACTTTTTCATTCATTAACCGACATTGGTAACCTTGGAGTTTACAGACTAGCTCCTTGCTCGGTAAAATAGAATAGTATGAAATCTTTTCCCCTTCTTGTTCAGTCTTTGAATACATATATATAGGATATCAAAACAATCAAAATATCATAATCTCATCACTGTCAAAGTCGGTAATAGTTGCCCATTGAATAACTTATTACTCCCCTTCATTTTCACATCCTTTTTGTGTCACTGACTGACATCTTTATACTCATCAAAACATACTTTTTAAGATATGGAAACATCATACTATATCAAAAAATCAATTGCTTGACATCAATGACAAAATAATAATGTTAAGACAGTAATCATCCTCTATCAATTATATCATTCATCTCCGACAACCTTCTCACCAACCATCAAACTTATTGTAATGCCAACAATCTCCCGCTTGGCATTGATGGCAATACCAGCTTGATTTATTCCAATTGATTCAAACTGCTATTCTTATCCTGATATTCTTGAGTTGTAAACAATCATCTCCCTGTTGTAACCTTTTCCTATTTGATAATCTTCTCCCCCTTTGACAACAATGCCAAAAGTAAGACTGATCCATAATTACTCCCCCTGTGAAGTAATTTCCTTGCGGTTCAAACATATACAAATGTATCTTAGTCAGAGCAACTTATCTTCATTTACTATATCCTGCACAACTTTAGACATCCTTCTAAAGTGTGTAAATCAGCATCAACTTACAAATGGTATTCTTTGGAGTCATAGAATTGATGTTGTCACCAAACTCTATCAGTGAGTGCTAGATAGGGGTAGGACCCCTAACTTACTTCTGAGATACTCAAAAGTGTCCCTTGGCAGTGGCTTTGTGAAGATGTATGCAATTTGTTCTTTTGTGCTAACATATTCCAGCACAACATTCTTTTCTTGAACTTCTCTAAGATAATGATACTTTATAGAGATATATTTTGTCTTAGAGTGCATTACCGGGTTCTTTGAAATGTTAATAGCACTTATATTATCACAAAATATAGTTACTGGCCCGGCAACTGTCTCATTCATTCCTTCCAATAGTTGTTTGATCCATGCTATATTGGTATAATTCAATGCTGCAGCGACATATTTAGCTTCAGTTGTTGACTTTGAAATGCATCCTTGTTTCTTGCTAAGCCAACTTACTAGTATTTCTCCCAAAAAGAAAGCTCCACCGCTTGTGCTTTTCCTGTCATCAATATTTCCTGCCCAATCAGCATCAATATAGACTTTTAAGTCAAAATCATTCCTTTTCATATAGTAAACCATAATCTTCAGTGCCTCTCAATTATCTAAACATTCTCCTTACTGCTGTCATATGAGTTTCTTTGGGATCTATAGAAAATATTGTAGCTATACCTACTGCATATGCTATATCAAGCCTGCTGTGAACTACATATTGCAACTTTCCAATCATAGATCAGTAAAGTGTCTCATCAACAGATGTAGATTGATCATTCTTTTATAGTTTACAATTAGTAGTCATAGGAGTACTTACAGGTTTAGAATCCTCCATTCCAAATTTCTTCAAGATTTCCTTTATATACTTGGATTGAGTAATAAAAATCCCATTTTTCATTTGCAGTATTTGTAAACCTATAAAATACTTTATGTCACCGATTAATGACATCTCAAATTCTTTGCCCATTTCATTTCCAAAGTTCTTACATAAAGAATCATTTCCACAAAAAATAATATCATCAACAAATATGGCTGACATCAATATTCCATTCTCATCATTCTTCATATACATGTTGTTATTCTCACTAGTCCTTATAAATCCAATCTTTAATAAGTAAGAGTGCAACCTTTCATACCATGCTCTAGGTGCTTGCTTTAGACCATATAAAGCTTTGTTCAACTTACATACCTGATCTTTATTCTTCTCTTCAGTAAATGCTTCAGGCTGTTCAATATAGACTTCTTCTTCTAGTATACCATTCAAAAATGTAGATTTAACATCCATTTGATATACCACCTTGAAATTTTTGTAAGCAGCATATGCCAACAATGTTCTTACACCTTCAAGTCTTGCTACAGGTGCAAACATCTCTCCATAGTCTATTCCTTCTTCTTGAGCATAACCTTTGCAAACTAGCCTTGCTTTATTTCGAATGACCTCACCTTTTTCATTTAGCTTATTCCTGAAAATCCACTTTGTACTGATTACATTTTTCTCTTCTGGTCTTGGAACTAGTGTCCATGTTTCATTTTTCTTGATTTGATCAATCTCTTCGGTCATAGAATTCACCCAATCTTCATTGCTTAATGCCTCTATTGCTATCCTCGGTTCAAATTCGGATATCAGACATGTGTTGTGTCTTAGTTTGTTCCTTGTCATCACTAGAGCATCCTTATCTCCTATAATCTAACTTGATGCATGATTTCTTCTGACATATTTTGCTAATATAGGCTAAGTAGGCTCTGGATGATCTTCTTCATCACTCGGTAACTGAGTATTTTCTTCATTGGCTTTCTCGGTAAAACTTGTCGGTTGTACATATACAAACTCTTCATAATCTTCTGGTTCTTTGCACTTTCCACAATTTTGTTAGATGATTTGATCAGACATTTAAATTCTTTACTCCTAGAGGAATAACCAAGAAATGTTCCTTCCTTGCTTTTTTGATCAAATTTTTGATTTCTATCATCTTTGTGAGCATAACATCTACTTCCAAATATTTTAAAATAACTTACATTTGGTTTCCTGTCATACTAGATTTTATAAGGTGTCTTCATAGTTCCTTTCTTCAGTTGTACTCGGTTCAAGGTGTAAACTACAGTGCTTATTGCTTCTCTCCAAAATATTTGAGGTACTCTCTTTTCTATCATCAAAGTTCTGGCATGATCTATAATTGATCTGTTCCTTCTTTCAGCTATTCTATTTTGTTGTGGTGTCCTTGGTGCTGACACTTGTCTCTTTATACAATGATAATTGTAAAATAAGTTAAATTCATCATAAATGAATTCTCCTCCTCTATCAGATCTAAGACATTTCAACTGTCTTCCTGTTTCTTTTTCAACTCTTGTCTTATACCGTTTGAACATTTGAAAAGCTTTTGATTTCTCTTTTAGAAACATAACTGACATCATCCTTGAGTAAGCATCCACAAATAATATGAAGTATTTATCACCATAGTAACTTTGAACTTTCATAGGACCACAAAGATCAGTGTGTACAAGACCTAAAATTCCTTTAGAAGTGTAAGACTTACTTGTAAAGCTTGATTTTGTCATCTTACCCATCTGGCATCCTCGACATATTGCATTCTCAAGTTTTTCCAAGCTAATTAGACCTCTTACACAATGCTTCTTACCTATTTTGATTAGATTATCAAAATTTACATGACAAAACATTTTATGCCATAACCAGGTATCTTCTATTTTTGCATACAGACAATTGTTCTGAGTTGAGTCAAGGTGAAATGTATTACGTCTTGTTTGAGCCCTAGTAGCAGCCAACTTTCCAAGTTTGTCATGAACTTTGACAATTCCTTTCTAAAATTCTATTCAGTATCCTATATTATTTAGCTGTGCTACACTCAACAAATTGTATTTCAGACCTTCAACCCAATATACATCATCACATTTAGGATTGTCAAGAAGTGTGATAGAACCTTTACCTTTCATAGGACATGGTGCATCATTACCAAATCTTACATAACCTCCATCATAATCTTCTAATTTAACAAACTTGTGTTTATCACCTGTCATGTGATGTGAGCATCCACTATCTATGATCCAAGAATCATTTTTATTTATGTGTGATATTAAGGCTTTTTCTTCATACCTTTCTTCATCTGATCCATCTTTGAGAGCCACATATACAACTTCCTCTATCTCAGTCTCATCAGATTTATCATCATTGTATTCCTCATCAGCTACTAGGCATGTCTTTCTATCTCTCCTTCTGAAGTCTCGGTGTCTTCTGTATTGGTTGTCTTTCTATCTGTCATCTTGGTAGTCTTTCTTTTCATCATCTTTGTCAGGACAGTTAGAAGCCATATGTCCAATTTTATCACAGTTAAAACATTTCAAAGGAAACTTCCCTTTATACTTACCTTTGCCTCTTGGTAACCTTCTAGCCAATAATGCTTCAAACTCTTCTTGCTTTCTGATTTCCTCATATAGTTTGTGTACTTCTTCCATGTTTTTGTGAAATCTCTCACTTGCTCCACTATGATTTCCTTTAGCATACTTAGACATTCTATCATTGTAATCTTCAGATCCACTGAGATGAAAAGAACTGAATGCAGATTCAACTTTGTTTACCGAAGACCCACTGTTATCAAAATTACTTAACTCAAAAGCATGTAGCTTACCGATAGTAGCATCCAAGGAGACTGGCATGTTTGGTACAAACCTTAATTCATTAATTGTAGAGACTCTAATGGCATAAGCAGGTAGAAGTGTTCTCATCAACTTACTTGTTACATCCTTTTCTTCAATAGTTCCTCCTACTTTTTTGATTTGATTGACAGTTTCCTTTAACCTTGTACTGTATTGGATTATGTTCTCACCTTCATTCATTCTCATGGATTTAAGTTGTCCTCTTAGACTGTCTACTTTTTTTCTTTGAACATGTTCATCTCCACCATACACAAATGTGAGCTTATTCCACTTTGCTTTGGCATCATTACAACCTTCTAGATCATTAAACTCTGAGTCGGTCAAAGTTGATGTTATCTCTATCATTGCTTGAATGTGTTCTTTCTTTGCCTTTATTTCTTCCATTGTCATAGGGTAGGTGCTAGGTGCACTATTATCATTCTCCAGATAATATGTTCCATATTCTCCAATTCCTGATAAGTGCAGCTTCATCCTTTTTTGCCATGTGGTGAAACTTGACTTGTTTAGCTTTGGTGCATCCCTTTTATACATCTTCAGATCTTGCCTCAAGTACCTTTAAACTTTTTCTTCTGGAGTCCAAGCTCTAATACCAATTGTTAGTTAGATGAGAGGGGGGTGAATCAGATAACCTCAATAATCATTACTCTAATTAGATTCAACCTCGGTAGCATTTACTTGATATGCAACTTATGACTCTAAATCATTCAAACTCATAAACAGATAAACATAAAACATTAAATCATATTTGACACCAGATTTAACATGGAAACCCTAATAGGGAAAAACCACTATGGGATTTCGGACCCACAAGAAAATATACTCTTCTAGAGTATCCTCGGTTAAAAGGAAATCCTATTAAAGATTACATACACATTGCTAGATGTGACCTAGTTAAGGGATTTCCCTCAGATCTTTTAGAATCTTCACTTTGTTAGAAGTGACCTTGTCAAAGGATTTCAAACACTCATTTAGAATGTTACCTTCCAAGAGGATTTACAAATAAGACTGTTAAGTCCACTCGATTAAGAGATTTCCTATCACTTATAAACATAAATAACAGTAATAAAATATATCTTCAACTTCACCTCTAAAATGTTAAAGAAGATTCTATGTGCTCAATATGCTCAAGATAATCTTCTCATAAGACTTATCTTTCTCCTTGCTAGGCTTCTCAATCTATTCTTCAATCTTATGTACTCGGTAATCACTTCTGTAGCATCACTGTGCTTTAGTTTGCCCACTTTTTATTTTTCTTCAACTACTCTTTATTTATAAGCAATTCCCAACCACTTAATCTCCTTAATCACATTTCCCATGATTAATCTTAGCCATCAGATCTTCAAACTTGACTAGGTTCAATGTATCCTTCGATTTGAAAAATGTTTTATCTTGCCTTGAAACTTGTATACCTTTCTTCGTACTTGTGCTCAGTTAGGACCGTTCAATTTGTGATGTAGATCTAACTCTTGAATTTTCATTACCGTAGATCCCTAACAAATTTCTTGCACGACATTCCTATCTTCAATAAACCTCCAGCTCATTGGCATCCTTCATTAAATAATGTATACACTTTATTTAATGCATTTTGTTACTGCTCAGTTGCTACTCAATTAATACTGAACTTTACTCAGTATTCATTCTCTTCTCGGTGACTTTTTCATTCATTAACCGACATCAGTAACCTTGGAGTTTACCGACTAGCTCCTTGCTCGGTAAAATAGAATAGTATGAAATCTTTTCCCCTTCTTGTTCAGTCTTTGAATACATATATATAGGATATCAAAACAATCAAAACATCATAATCTCATCACTGACAAACTCGGTAATAGTCTCCCATTGAATAACTTATTACTCCCCTTCATTTTCACATCCTTTCTATGTCACTTACTGACATCTTTATACTCATCAAAACATAGTTTTTAAAATATGGCAACATCATACTGAATCGAAAAATCAATTGCTTGACATCAATGACAAAATAGTAATATAAAGATAGTAATCATCCTTTATCATTTATATCATTCATCTCCAACAACCTTCTCATCAACCATCAAACTTATTGTAATGCCAACAGTTTGTTTGTATTGCATACTCTCTATGTATTTATCACCCTTTAACATTTTCCTTTGCTTTTCTCCAATTGCTCTCTTCTAGGCAGCTGATGAGCTTGTTTCCATGCCATTGAGGATAAAGCTTGCTTGCTTTCTTTTATGAAATTTACTTGCACATGAGTCTTCAGCTTGTATATTCTGCTTCCGTACAGATATAAATTTTAATTCACGCTTCGATGATAATTAAATAAAATAAGCATTTGTAAAGAAAAGATTTAGTCATTATATGTTACATATTATCTGATGGAAGGATCCTAGACAATTCTTGGAGAAAGGAAACATCATTGATAATCCTTTTTTGCAAATAACACTGAATCAAATAAATAATAAATGTTTTATGCAATTTTTAAAAGTAGAACTCATTCAATGCTTTCATGCACTGATGGAAAAGTCGTCTGACCCACATCATCTGACAACGTCAGAATTTTGATGACAACTAAAGAAACATCCAACAAGGATGTTGTATATCCAACATCACTTCCATGTCAGACAGTCATTGAGGAGCAAACATAACATCTATCAGAATTCTGATGGTAATTTGCCAAAAATTTTGGTCAGGGGAGAAAATATAGCCATCGTTCGAAGAGTTCATAACATCGTCTGATGCAAATGGCATCATCAGGAAGATCAACGATGATTTTTTGATGGTTAAATTGGTTGGAAGTCCAACATGGTGTCATCGGACTTCCGACAGTCAGCCGTCAGAAATTAGGCCCAAATGTACTAGTGTTCCTTTGTTGTACCTCGGGATTCCTTTAGATTTGGGGGTTTAGCATAGAGATTTTTGGCAAGGAATTTTGGATAAATTTCATTGCAAGGTTAATCATTGGACTTATAGGTGGTTATCCTCTACTGGAAGAGTGATTCTTTTGAAGACTATGGTGCAAGCGCTTCCCATTTATAGGTGTTTTGTGCAGGCTCTCCCCTCCAGCTTTGTGAGAGAGTTCGATGCTCTTTCTCGTCAATTTCTTTGGTCTAGTAGTTTTCTTAAGTGGACTTCAGTTAAATGGGACTCTATTTGTAGACCGAGACATGCTAGGGGTCTTGGCCTCAAATCTATTGCTCTGGTTAGAAAGGCCTTGGTGACTAAGCTATATTGGAGGTGGTTTAACAGTCAGGATCAGGGTTGGGCCAGGATTTTAACGCACAAATATCTCCTTGGTGCTAATGATCATGAGGTGCCTCATCTTAGTTTAGTGGGCAGGGGCTCTTGTATCTAGGGTACTCTTAAAAAAGGTGCCCAACTTATTAAAGATTGCCTTTTCTGGATTTGTAATAGAGGCTCTGAAGCTCTTTTTTGGCAGGACTCTTGGGATGGTCACCCTCTTATTCCATCTAGTTATCCATAGCTTCAGCCTCTTTGCAACATTTTCACTGATGCTGGATGGGTTAAGGTGGATAATTTTAAAATGATTAGGCACATTGGACAGGTTGAGGTGACTTGCTGGAAGGATCCTCTTGAATGGCCCTTGGGTGGCTTAGATGAAGATCGTGTGGTGTTGGTTAATATCTTGGAGGGTAGGTTATGTAGTTCCCTCAAGGAGAGAAATATTTTGGCTTGGGGTCCTAACCTAAAAGGCAAGTTTTCTATTGCTGAAGGTTATGCTCAGCTTGATAGGCAATTGCATGGCCTGAGGGATGTTCCCTGGTGGAAGAAGGTTTGGAATAGCTTCTCTTGGCTGAAATATTTTTTTTTCTTATGGCTAGTTGCTAAGAGGAAATTCCTCACATGGGAGAATCTTCGTAAGAGAGGCTTCCAAGGACTGTCTATATGTTATCTTTGTATGCATAATGAGGAAGACTGCTCCCACTTGTTTTTTCTATGCCCTTTCTCTAGGGAGATTTGGGACAAGTGGTGGTAGGCTTGGCAACATGCTTATTTTCATGCTACCTCCTTAATTGACTTTTGGGATAGCTTGGGTAGACCCCCAGCGAAAACCTATTTTCTTCAAGTGGCCTCGGCTATTGGGCTAGCCCTTATTATTTGGAATCTATGGATGAAAAGGAATTGAAGGGTCTTTTGTGATTCACATGTAGGGAGTCCTCGGTTGTGGTAGAAGATAGTTAGTAGGCTTCAGGAGACAATCTCGGTTAAGTGTAATTTGTCTGAAAATGTTGATCCGGGTGATTATTCTATTGTAAGGAATATCCAATTGGAAAACATTAAAATGGACTGTGTTGCTAGACATAGATCTTGACATGTGAAGCAATAGATAAGTAGAGATGGAAGGTGGATTTCCCCTCCTATGGGAATCTTAAAAATTAATACAGATGGCTCTTCCCATGGGAATCCTGTACATGTAGGTATTGGAGGTATAGGTAGAGGTGATGATGGTTGTGCAAATTTTTTCTTCTCTATTTATATTGGGCAGAACTCTAACAATCTTATGGAGGCCCTAGCTACTAAGATTGTTGTTGAGCGAGGTTGTTCTTTAGGATGGAAGAAGATTATTTGTGTTTGATTCCTAGATTGTTGTGGACATGTTGAACAAACAAAATTTGAATGATGTCAGTTTGCAATTAGCTTTTGTGGTCAGACAGATTTTACAATGGTGTAATACTTTGGAATTTGTCTCCTTTTGTCATATTCACAGGGAGTGGAATAGAGTGGCTGATTGTTTGGCCAAGTGGGCTTTTGAGCATGTTGATGGTTGGGATTTTAGTGGAAGAGATGGTCTACCTCCTAATTATATTCAAACATTAGATAGGTTAATACTAGAAGACAAGATGATCCAAGAACACCTAGTGGTGTAGGATCAATTTCCCCTTTATGTTTGTTTCCTTTTCATTGTCATTTTTGAGGCCCTTTGAGGCTCTGGAAGAGCCTAGTTTTTGTTGTAATTCCAAAGTAGCTGGCCTTTGGCCCTAGTTTGTATTGCATCATCTTTTTGAGGGATTTTTGAAAAGTTATTATCATTGGAAATCGATGATCGAATCTAATGCTATGGTCACGAAAATTTATAGTGGTGGTGATAGTGGTTTTTTTAGGATCCTTTTAGTTTTTGTTGTTGTCTTGGTGGGCCTAAGGCCTGGTCTTTGTATTACTTTGAATTCTGAAAAAACTCTTTACCCCTTTTTTCCTAAAAGAAAAAAAAAGCAAAAAAACCTTATCATATATAATAATCCTTGTAAGTCAAAAAATAATAATTTTTTAAAACTTATTAGAATTTAAACCTAATGAAATATATATTAAAATTAAAATTAATAACAAACATATTAAGTCACAATATAATTAAATAAAAAATAATAATAATTCTTTAATTTGTTAGAATTTAGATATAATAACATATGTATAAAAAGTATAATTAATTTTAAATATGTTCAATAGAAAAAATGTAATTGAGGATAATAAAATACATTATTTTAGTATGGAATAGTATTTATTGATCTTGCAAGTTATGTTACATAAATATTATATATATATATATATATATATATATATATATATATATATATATTTATATTTATATTTTCACTATCAAATTTATGATTTCATAATTTTATTAAATAATAAATCTATTTTATTATAAACAAATATCATAAATTATTTATTGCTATATATATATATATACTAAAATTATTTTAATATATTATTAACATAACATAGCATTATAGAATTATATATTTATCTTATATATTTATTTTATATTATTTAATTTTGATAATAATTTTAATTATTATGTTTAATTATTTGAGTACCACTAATAATTGTCCTTAGTGGATTTTTGTCCAACTAAGATGTAACTACAATATAAGATGTAGAAGCATGTGATAACATAATTAATTGAAGAGATACCTATATAGAGCATTTGAAAAAATAAATAAAAGTATTTTGAAATTGGGAACTAATTTCAAACATTTAAACAAGGTTGTGTTGCAACATAGTTCTTGCCAAAAGTTGGCAAAACTATTTTGCTATTTGAAAGATAAATAATTTAAAATAGAATTAACTTGCTTAAACAATTTAAAACATAAATTGACTTGTTCAAGAAATTTGAAAATAAACAAATGAAACATAGAAATGATATTATAAATAAATTAATAATATCATTTATATTTTAATATTAATGAACACAAATGTAATTAGTTTGAGTAAATGTCACTAATAGAAAATATTAATGAAAGCTAGAGGTAAAATAGTTCAACCATGTGAATCTATTTTCTTTTACAAAAATAATAATTTGATACACTTGGGTTTAAACAAATAACTTTTAATTCAATATAAAATATTAAATTCATTTTATAGGTGAAGTATTCCAAATAAAACCAAAATATCTGCAAATTGTTGTAGATAAATTTTACTTGGAATAAGCTTATTTTCAACCAATAGGAAAAACTAAACTATTTAGAAGAGCTTCTGGTTTGTGCATCAATCTTCGTTCTAAGATATAAATCTAAAACATATACAAAAACAAAATGGTCATCATATGAAATAAATATAATTTAAATATTATGCAATTGATTCTAGAAACATGCTTTCTATCACAACATCTAAGACTATGCATGCTTAAAAAACTTCCCCTAATGATTCATTCTCCTACAATGGAAATGAATTTATGAAATACCCTTTCTACAACATCAAAGGTGATCATGATAGAGGAATCCAACATATTGCTGCCAATTTACTTCCACTAAGAGCTTATCTAGTGAATAAATTATCATTGGAAATCTGACGGTCGAATCTAATGCTATGGTCACTGGACTTTGTAGTGGTGGTGCTAGTGGTTTTTTTAGGATCCTTTTAGTTTTTGTTGCTATCTTAGTGGGCCTAAGGCCCGATCTTTGTACTCTTGTCTATTCTGAAAAAGAATCTTTACCCCATTTTTCCAATAAATAAAAAAACCCTTAGTATATAATAATCCTAGTAAGTCAAAAATTAATAATTTTTTAAAACTTATTAGAATTTAAGTATAATGAAATATATATTAAAATTATAATTAATATCAAACATTTTAAGTTAAAATATATTTAAATAAAACTAATAATAATTCTTTCATTTGTTAGAATTTAGATATAATAACATATGTAGAGAAAGTATAATTAATTTCAAATATGTTCAATAGAAAAAATGTAATTGGAGATGATAAAATAAATTATTTTAGTATGGAATAGTATTTATTGATCTCGCAAGTTATGCTACATAAATATTATAAATATGTATCCCTTATAATTTATGTGAGTTATATTTGCACTATCAAATTTATGATTTTAGAATTTTATTAAATAATAAATCTATTTTATTATAAACAAATATCATAACTTATTTATAGCTCTATATATATATATATTTATATTTATATTTATATTATTAGCATAATGTAACATTATAGAATTATATATTTATCTTATATATTTATTTTATATTATTAAATTTCTATAATAATTTTTATTATTATGTTTATTTATTTGATTACCACTAATGATTGTTCTTAGTGGGTTTTTGTCCAACTAAGATGTAACTACAATATAAGATGTAGAAGCATGCGATGACATAATTCATTGAAGAGATACATATAGAGAGCATTTGAAAAAAAAAAAAGTATTTTGAAATTGGGAACTACTTTCAAACATTTAAACAAGGTTGTGTTGCAACATAGTTCTTGCC
Organism: Cryptomeria japonica; assembly: GCF_030272615.1. Classification (NCBI taxonomy): domain Eukaryota; kingdom Viridiplantae; phylum Streptophyta; class Pinopsida; order Cupressales; family Cupressaceae; genus Cryptomeria; species Cryptomeria japonica. Next base: position 839,925,121 of record NC_081409.1, on the reverse strand, counting down.
AAAAGTTGGCAAAATTATTTTTCTATTTAGAAGATAAACAATATAAAATATTATTAACTTGCTTAAAAAATCATTGGAAATCCGACGGTCGGATCTAATGCTATGGTTATGGGAATTTGTAGTGGTAGTGATAGTGGTTTTTTAAGGATCCTTTTAGTTTTTGTTTCTGTCTTGGTGGGCTTGAAGCCCAATCTTTGTATTTCGTTGAATTCTGAAAAAAAATCTATAACCCTTTTTTCCTAAAAGAAAAAAAAAACAAAAAAACCTTAGTATATAATAATCCTAGTAAATCAAAAAATAATAATTTTGTAAAACTCATTAGAATTTCAACATAATCAAATATATATTAAAATTATAATTAATATCAAACATATTAAGTCAAAATATAATTAAATAAAAGTAATAATAATTCTTTAATTTATTAGAATTTAGATATAATAACATATGTATAAAGAGTATAATTAATTTTAAATATGTTCCATACCAAAAATATAATTGAAGATAATAAAATAAATTATTTTAGTATGGAATAGTATTTATTGATCTTGCAAGTTATGTTACGTAAATATTATAAATATATATCCCTGAAAGTTTATGTGAGTTATATTTTCACTAACAAATTTATTATTTAATAATTTTATTAAATAATAAACAAATATCATAAATTATTTATTTCTATATTTTTTTTTTAATATACTATAAATATTTTAATATATTATTAGCATAACATAGCATTATAGAATTATATATTTATCTTATATATTTATTTTATATTACTGAATTTCTATAATAATTTTAATTATTATGTTTAATTATTTGATTACCACTAATTAAGATGTAACGACAATATAAGATGCAGAAGCATGCGATAACATAATTAATTAAAGAGATACCTATAGAGAGCATTTGAAAAAAGAAATAAAAGTATTTTGAAATTGGGAACTAATTTCAAACATTTAAACAAAGTTGTGTTGTAGCATAGTTCTTGCCAAAACTTGGCAAACCTATTTTGTTGTTTGGAAGATAAATAATTTAAAATAGAATTAACTTTCTTAAACAATTTAAAAAATAAATTGACTTGTTCAAGAAATTTGAAAATAAACAAATGGAAGATAGAAATAATATTATAAAAAAATTAAAATATCATTTATATTTTAATATTAATGAACACAAATGTATTTGATTAATTAGTTTGAGTAAATGTCACTAATATAAAATATTAATTAAAGCTAGAGGTAAAATAGTCCAACCATGTGAATGCATTTTCTTTTCCATAAATAATAATTTAATACACTTGGGTTTAAAGAACTAACTGTTAATTGAATATAAAACATTAAATTCATTTTACACATAAAGTCTTCCAAATAAAACAAAAAAATCTACCAATTGTTGTAGATAAATTTTACTTGGAATAAGCTTATCTACAACTAATAGGACAAAACTAAACTATTTAGAAGAGCTTTTGGTTCATGCATCAATCTTCATTCTAAGATATAAATCTAAAACATATACAAAAACAAAATGGTGATCATATGAAATAAATATAATTTAAATACTATGCAATTGATTCTATAAACATGCTTTCTATCACAACATCTAAGACTATGCATTCTTAAAAAACTTCCCCTAATGATTCATTCTCCTAGAATGGAATTGAATTGTCTGAAATAGCCTTTCTACAACACCAAAGGTGATCATGGTAGAGGAATCCAACATATTGTTGCCAATTTGCTTCCACCAAAAGCTTATCTAGTGAATAAATTATCATTGGAAATCCGACGGTCAGATCTAATGCTATGGTCATGGGACTTTGTAGTGGTGGTGATAGTGGTTTTTTAGGATCCTTTTAGTTTATGTTGTTGTCTTGATGGGCCTAAGGCCTGATGTTTGTATTTCTTTCAATTCTGAAAAAAAAATATTAACCCCTTTTTTTCTTAAAGAAAAAAAAACAAAAAAACCTTAGTATATAATAATCCTAGTAAGTAAAAAATTAACAATTTTTTAAAACTTATTATAATTTAAACATAAGAAAATATATATTAAAATTATAATTAATATCAAACATATTAAGTCAAAATATAATTAAATAAAAATAATAATAATTCTTTAATTTCTTAGAATTTAGATATAATAACATATGTATAAAAAGTATAATTAATTTTAAATATGTCCAATAGAAAAAATGTAATTGAAGATAATAAAATAAATTATTTTAGTATGGAATAGTATTTATTGATCTTGCAAGTTATGTTACGTAAATATTATAAATATATATCCGTTAAAGTTTATGTGAGTTATATTTTCACTATCAAATTTATGATTTTATAAATTTTTTTTAATAATAAATCTATTTTATTATAAACAAATATCATAAATTATTTATTGCTATATATACATTTTTTTAATATACTATAAATATTTTAATATATTATTTTTTTTTTTAATAAGTAAATAGTTGTAGAGGGGTAGCTACCTTTTATTAATAAAAAAAAGAGAATACAAGGCCTGATTCAGTGAAAGCGATAGGGGAAAGAACTAGGAAGAAAACCCCCTACCTTAGCTCTGTTCCTTAAACAAAGAAAAATCAACAATGAAGGTTGGATGAGTACATGGCATCAGATACCAACCTCTTAAAGGTAGATAATAGAGGTTTTAAAACAAAAATAGACAATAACAAAATTAGAGAAACTAGAGAAAACAATGACAACTGGAGTCAAAGGGAGTCTTCAGAAGCACTATCCACAGGAGCATGAGCCGCATCCAGGACAATAGGGCATTCAATGCCACAATTCGAGTGAGCCACCAATTTTTCCTTCTCCCTAGGGAGTTGATTGTCATTTGGGAGCCACTCCTCACCAAGCCCAAACCCCCAGTCATTACCAACCACCAAGTCTCCATTCTCCAAAATCCCAAAATCATCAACACTCTTCATCATGAAGAAAGTTTGCCCTTCGTTCTTACATGAAGCCATTTTGGATGCCAGCTACTTTAAGTAGGAATTCAATATTCCTGGTAATGACAGACAAGGTTGCTTGAAGAGAATCAAAGTCCAGGGAGTTAACAATCACAAGCTTCCTCACCTCCGCCCCATTACTTAAGGTCATATAGTAATTTTGGGGAAGTGTACTTCACTGATTGGCATCAATATTATCCAATACAACATCAATCTCCCCCAAAAGGCAATTTTTAAACATCATTTGAGTTAATAGTTTTGCTCTCTACTTGTTAGTACCCATGTATAATATCACTGCAAGGAAAAATGTCAAGATATCGACATTGGCTCTGTACTTGTGATAGGCCATAAGGAATTCCTTTCCCAGAATCCTGTTAAGGCTATAGAGAATAAGAGGATGTCAAGAGAAGAGGACCTCCTGTAGACGTATGTCTGTGATTTTGCCTAGGAAAGCCATCTGGTGACAAGTAGCTTCAAGGAGAATTGGGGTCTCCATAGCAAGGGACCAAGAAAAGAAAGCAACTGTTCGATAGAAAAAAGAGGGAATTCCATTATTATATAGAAAGACATCAAACCAGAGAAATATGACACCTTACAAGTAGTTCATGCCAATTGAATACACACACGCGTGAAATGCTAGTGTCCAAACAACATCCGAGCCAAAGCTCATCAACTTAATATGGACCGACTTAAGCCATCAGGTGATTATGAGAAAATCTTGAAAGGATCTAGTCGTAACTAGATATTAATTAAAGTACACTTATTTCCAAATGCCATGGGGCCCAAACCGGCACAGATCAATGATGATGACAATGTGTCACATCTTAGTGACAAGAAGAAACCTTAATAGGATATCAATTCTATAGTCACACAAATCTGTCCAGCTTAATTAAATAAATATTTTCTATTTATTTGATTAAAAATCCACTAGCCATGAGTTAATTAATTAATATTTAATGATTTCATCTTCAAACATTCTCCTATTAATTAAGTAAATTATTCAATTTATTTTAATTAATTCATTAAACCAAGTTCACAAATCAATTAAATAAATAAAATCTATTTATTTAATTAAATCCCCCTATTCCTCTTTTAAATAAATTAAATTAAACATTTATTTATATCATTAGCCCCCCCCACTTGCATTTTCCTACAAATGCAACTTGCACACATTTATTGAAATAAATAAATTTTTATTTTAATAAAATCCTATTTTCCCTCACCCACCAAATCCAATTGCATTCCTAAACCCCCTTCTAGATTATTCTAACCCCTTCCTAATTAGCCTAATCCATCCCCTAATTATTGTCACATTCCTAAGCAACTTTAAGTCACTTCTCAAAGACTCCAAAGTCTTTGAAAAGCATTTAATGTTTTTTGTGTTCAACAATTTAACCTCCAAAGTCTTCCAAAACCACTAATGGCTCTTACATGACCATTAAATGGCGCTTACATAACCATTTATGGTTATTTCAACTTGTCTCCCCAAGCATTTATTGCTTTGACCATGTTTATCCCTCTTGCCTTTGCACAAGAGTTTATCCATTGGATAAAAGCTTTATTCTTTGAATAAAGAGTTTATTCATTCAACTAACCTTGACCTTAACTCCCAAGGTCATGTCAAGCATTTAATGCTTATTCCTATTTTATGGGGCATTTTTTCACACTAGTTTTTCTTTCTTTGAAATGACACGATAAATCGCACCGTCTCAAAGAGGGGCAAATGTAGTCACAAAAATCTATCTAGCTTAATTAAATAAATATTTGCTATTTATTTGATTAAAAATAAACTAGCCATGAGTTAATTAATTAATATTTAATTAATTCATCTTCCTGTTAATTAAGTAAATTATTCAATTTATTTTAATTAATTCATTAAACCAAGTTCACAAATCAATTAAATAAATAAAATCTATTTATTTAATTAAATCCCCCTATTCCTCTTTTAAATAAATTAAATTAAACATTTATTTAAATCATTATCCACCCCACTAGCATTTTCCTACAAATGCAACTTGCACACATTTATTGAAATAAATGAATTTTTATTTTAATAAAATCCTATTTTCCCTCACCCACCAAATCCAATTGCATTCTTAAACGCCCTTCTAGATTCTTCTAACCCCTTCCTAATTAGCCTAATCCATCCCCTAATTATTGTCACATTCCTAAGCAACTTTAAGTCACTTCTGAAAGACTGCAAAGTCTTTGAAAAGCATTTAATGCTTTGTGTGTTCAACAATTTAACTTCCAAAGTCTTCCAAAACCAGTAATGGCTCTTAAATGAACATTAAATGGCTCTTACATAACCATTTATGGTTATTTCAACTTGTCTCCCCAAGCATTTATTGTTTTGACCATGTTTATCCCTCTTTCCTTTGCACAAGAGTTTATCCATTGGATAAAAGCTTTATTCTTTGAATAAAGAGTTTATTCATTCAACTAACCTTGACCTTAACTCCCAAGGTCATGTCAAGCATTTAATGCTTATTTTTATTTTATGGGGCATTTCTTCGAACGAGTTTTTCTTTCTTTGAAACTATGCGATAAACCGCCCGTCTCAAAGAGGGGCAAATGTAGTCACACAAATCTGTCCAGCTTAATTAAATAAATATTTTCTATTTATTTGATTAAAATCCACTAGCCATGAGTTAATTAATTAATATTTAATGATTTCATCTTCAAACATTCTCCTATTAATTAAGTAAATTATTCAATTTATTTTAATTCATTCATTAAACCAAGTTCACAAATCAATTAAATAAATAAAATCTATTTATTTAATTAAATCCCCCTATTCCTCTTTTAAATAAATTAAATTAAACATTTATTTAAATCATTATCCCCCCCCACTTGCATTTTCCTACAAATGCAACTTGCACACATTTATTGAAATAAATAAATTTTTATTTTAATAAAATCTTGTTTTCCCTCACCCACCAAATCCAATTGCATTCCTAAACCCCCTTCTAGATTCTTCTAACCCCTTCCTAATTAGCCTAATCCATCCCCTAATTATTGTCACATTCCTAAGCAACTTTAAGTCACTTCTCAAAGACTCCAAAGTCTTTGAAAAGCATTTAATGCTTTGTGTGTTCAACAATTTAACCCCCAAAGTCTTCCAAAACCACTAATGGCTCTTACATGGCCATTAAATGGCTCTTACATAACCATTTATGGTTATTTCAACTTGTCTCCCCAAGCATTTATTGCTTTGACCATGTTTATCCCTCTTGCCTTTGCACAAGAGTTTATCCATTGGATAAAAGCTTTATTCTTTGAATAAAGAGTTTATTCATTCAACTAACCTTGACCTTAACTCCCAAGGTCATGTCAAGCATTTAATGCTTATTCCCTCTCCTCTCAACCTATCTCACATTAACACTTGTTATCCTGGGATTGGGTTGAAAGCCCTCACATGGATTTGAAATCATTCAATCCTGACCCTTGTTGAGATTGTTCAATCTCAACCATCCATTGCTCCACTTTTCCTATAAATAGAGCTCATTTCTTCATAATCTAGATCCTAAAAACTTGTATGCATTTAACCTATAGGCATTTTAGAGAGCATTTAGAATAGCCAACTAATATCTTGTTAATTTGGTTAAAATCAATCATTTTTAATAACATCTAGTATTTTAGCTTTTCATTTTACATTTGGAGCAAAATACTCAAATCTCAATCCCCCATAAGCATCCATAGTGCAAAAAGTTGCTGAGAGCTACACTATTTTGGAACTTGGAGAGGAGAGGAACAAAGGAGAAGGAGCCAAGAGCATGTTAGGAGGCATTTGGAGATGCCTCATCATATTTGCTTCTTTAGTTAAATATTCTTTCATGTTCTTAGTATCTCTTTTGATATGTCTGTTTAGATTAGCTTTTGGTTAACTAACACTAACAATTTCTTGTGTCTTGTGTTGTTTGTCATTTGCTAACCCTGTCCATTTTGCAGAGCATCAAATTCAGTCACTCAATCTATCCACCAGAAACCATGACATTAGGTTGAGAATGAGTAAAGCCACAAACGGGGAGCAATGCACTAGTTTGCACCATGACCGGTGATTAATATTGAGAGAAAATTAATCAAAAAAAGAGAGAAGAGTGCAACCGAAAAGAGACCCAATCAGAGAGCACCCCCCTTAATGAGATGGTGAGGATACCATGTCAACCAGTGGAGGGAATACAATGTCACCAACCGTCCCAACAAAGAACCATCATCTATAAGGAGAAGACAATCGGTAGAAGCCACTGTCGACAAACTCAACTAGAAACCATCACTGCTTGGTAGGATAAGCATGCCATAACACCAGTGGAAGATCAAGGGAGGTCACCAATGGCTATCGCCAATTTAGAGAGTCTATCAGCCTCTCCATTACCTTCCCTATAGATGTGGCTAACAGCACCAAAATCAGTTGAAGCCACTGGTTAAGGTGCCAACTAGGGATGTTATTACAATGGATTGCATTAACGACATTTAATGAGTCTCCCTCTAGATGAATTATTTGTACCCCAGACTCCTTCCCTAACTGAAGACCTCTTAAAGCCGCTCTGAACTCAGCTTCATTGTTAGTAGCAACTCCAATCTTTCAGAGATTTATTTTATATAGAAACCATCAGAGTCCCTCAAAATACAACCAATACCACTTTGACCTGAACTTCCTACAGAAACACCACCGAAGTTTACCTTGTTCCACCCAGGTTTTGGCGCATCCCATTTCACCCCACTCTTAGATTGACCTGATCCACCGAGGTTCCCAAGCCAAAAAGTGGTGGAATGAGTAAATTTGGGAGAGCCAGCTTAATCTTACAATCCCAGTCTGTGTACAAATTCTTCTTTAATGATTTGGATTGAGCAGCCTCATTCAGGATCTCAGTCAGGTGGATCTCAATTTTCCCACAAAGAGACATTAAGATCATCTCCTTACCCTGGAAGATTCTACGATTCCTTTCTTTCCAAATTTACCAAATCAGAAGCGATGGTAGGATATTAAGCAAATCAGCAAAAATAGCCTTTCCTACTAGTTTAAGCCATTATGAAAACCACTTATCCAAACCTGATAAGAAGGGGCTGAAGATTCTCAATTTTCCCATCAAATGCCACCAAGAGTGGCTGGAGAATTTGCATTGGAGAAGTAGATGTTATGTGGTTTCTTCATGCTCTAGACATAGAGTGCATCTGCTAGGTCCATTGATACCCATTGAAAAGAGCCTTTCTTTAGTTAAGATCTTTTTCTGACAAGCCAACCAGGCAAAAGAGTCTGCTTTGGGAAGGAGGTGTCGATGCCAAAAACAATTAAGAGGCCAATATTTTTTTGTCTATGGCTGCTTCTTTCAATTTGTAACCAAAACATACTTTGTATTTACCATCAGAGGAACCACACCACCTAATAATATCCTTTTTTAGGGGAATGGAAAATAATCCTTTTGCTGAGAATGTCAGCAAACAAGTCTTTATGATGTTGATCCAAGTCCAGGGGATCCAAGGAGTTCAATTTCCACTTAGCAATACCATTTTCTTGGATAGGATAACCACAATCACAGATATTATGCTCCCAAAGGTGATAGGTTTCTACCATAATAGGTTGCAGTGAGGGATTGAGAAATAAGGCATCTTCACTAGCCCAAGAGTCAATCCAAAAGGAGGCATCCCTACCATTCCTGACATCCCAGGTAACCTGATCACTTATGATTTCCCTGCTATCCACAATAAAATTCCAGATGGCCGAGCCTCTGGGGGGGTTGTTTATAGTGAGAATCCTTTTTGGCTCCAGGGAGTCTAGATATTTATGTTTCAGAAGCCTTACCCATTTTTTGCTTCCCACCACTACAAATTTGCCAAACCAATTTTGTACCCATAGCTAAATTCGTAATCGATATTTGGTGAATGCCAACACCCTCTGCCTTTTTTGGTTGGTAGATCTTTTTCCAAGCTACCAAAGGAAATTTCCCTTTGTCATCTGAACCATTCCAAAGGAACTTTCTCATTAGAGAGATCAATTCATCTTCAATTGCCATCAGTAATCTCAGGCAAGCAATGGAAAAAATTGGTAGTGCAGAAAGGACCGATTTTATCATAGTGAGTTTACCAGCAGAGGATAACCACTTGCCTTTCCAAATTGCAAGTTTGGATTTTTACTTATCAATAAGATGCTTCCAATAGTGAGTTCTGTTACTGCTAATGAAGAGGGGGGTTCCAATAAATTTCCCTGGGAAGTTTGCAACTCTAAGATTAAGAATCCTTGATAATACACCTTGCAAGTCAATTGGAGTATTGACCAAAAACACTTCAAATTTGTGCCACTTGATTTTCTGCCCAAAAGCCATACAGTAATCATCGAGGCATGACTTAATTTTTCTTGCCTCCCTCCTGGAAGTTGAATCAAATAGAATGGTATCATCGACAAACTACAAATGAGTCATTTTTTCAGCCCCTATTGCCACATTGACTCCAATCCAACAATCATCTAGCTGAAGAGCTCTGATTGATCAACCTAAGGCTATAGCCATTATGATAAACAAAAATGGTGATATTGGATCACCTTGTTGAATTCCTCTTGTCAAGGAAAAGAAGCCATGAGATGAGCCATTAACCAAAACAAAGAATTTGGGGGAGGGTAGACAACTCATGACCCATATGATCCATTCCTTGCAAATGGCAAATTTATTAAGAACATCAAATAAGAAGTCCATGTCCACCATATCATAAGATTTCAGAATATCCAATTTTAAAATCATACAGCAATCCTTGGTTTTCCTAGTCGTGTGAAGCATTTCATGAGCAATGATAATGCCTTCCACAATGGATCTTCCAGGGGAAAAACCAATTTGTTCATCTGATATGATGTGTTTAAGGAGGGGCTTCAACATGTTGGCTATGATCTTTGTTATGATCTTATATACCATGTTGCATAGAGCAATGGGCCTAAAATTACTCATCTATTGAGGGTTTTGCTTCTTCAAGATTAGAGTTAAAAAGTTGTGATTAATAGCACCTAACATAGTCATTTTCTTTCTTGATTCTTTTACAGTAAGATGTAGATCTCAAGTGATGATATCCCAGAAATGATAGAAAAAAGAAGTAGGGAAGCCATCAAGGCCAGGAGTCTTATCAGGTTTCAGCTGAAAGGTAGTTTTCCTTACTTCATCAATTGAAATAGGAGTACGGAGAGCTATATTTTGACTATCAGATATTACAGATGGGATTGAGTTAAGAATTTTGGCTCTTGCTTCATGATCAATCTTGTGATCACCATTCAACAAGGAATCAAAGAATCTTATAGCTTCTTGTGCAATGTTCTCATAGTTCCTGACAGTGACTCCATTCGATCTCATAATCTTCGATATTTTGTTTCTATTTCGACTGGCAATGGCCGACCAATGGAAGAATTTGATGTTTTTGTCACCTTCCTTTAGCCATAACTCCCTTGATTTTTGATGCCAATGGATTTCTTCACACCAAATAATTTCATTTAGATTAGACTTGAGAGTATTTTCTTTGATAAATAAATCCTGATTCATTTCTAAAGTAATAACAGAGTTGGTTATTTCTTCCAGCTCAGCCTTAATTCTTAATTTCTCCATATGAATATTCTTGAATTGGCTCTTATTCCATTCTTTGATCTTAACCTTAATATACTTGAGCTTCTTATTGAGAATGAATTATCTTGAATGGTTCCCAAGAACCGGTTCATTCCACCAAATAGATATAAGATCATATAGCTCAGGCACTCTGAACCACATTCTCTCAAACTGGAAAGGAGTTCCTCCCTCTACTTGTCTCATAGCGACCTCCAGACAGATCAGGTAATGATCTTATCTGATAAGCTAGAGAATTAATGACTCTAAAGATAGATTTTTTCCTAGCCACTCACTAGTAACAAGAAACTGGTCAAGCCGTTCAGCAATATTAGTAAAACCCACTCTCTTGTTCGTCCATGTGAAAACTCTATTTTTAAAAATAATGTCTAGAAGGTGATTCTTCTCAACAAATTCCAAAAAGTCCTTCTGGGACATACCAGTCCTTTGAATACCCCCACTTTTCTTGATGCCGAAAAGGATCGCATTGAAGTCCCCAACTACCATACAACTGCCATCAGTAATACTGTTTAGTTTGATGGTTAAGAGATCCCAGAGAGCATGTTTATCACCAGCAGAAGATGGTCTGCACACATTGAAAAGATTGAAATTCTCATTCCGACCAAGAATAGTTATCAGGCAAAGTTTCCAATACTTATCTTCCCCAACAAGAGAGATCCTAGCAATCATGGGATTCCAAATGATTCCCAAGCCACCAGAGGCTCCATCCGATTGCCTAAATAGTCCATTCCACTATTTCCAAACTCTCATTTTAGCATCAGTCTCAGCCTTACTCCACTTAGTTTCTTGTAGTAGCCAAATATCTCCTTTGGTGTCATCAATCTAGCACTTAATCAAGCGCCATTTTTCAGGGGCATTGATGCCCCTGACATTCCAAGATAAGAGTTTCATTCCTCCTAGGGAAGGGCATTTCCCTTCCCCAAATTAAGTTTGGTTTGGCCACTGCTAGCATAATTTTTTTAGAATTATAGAATTATATATTTATCTTAGATATTTATTTTATATTATTAAATTTCTATAATAATTTTAATTATTATGTTTAATTATTTGATTACCACTAATGATTGTCCTTAGTTGATTTTTTTCCAACTAAGACGTAACTACAATATAAGATGCAGAAGCATGCGATAACATAATTAATTGAAGAGATGCCTATAGAGAGCATTTAAAAAAATAAATAAAAGTATTTTGAAATTGGGAACTAATTTCAAACATTTAAACAAGGTTCTGTTGCAACATAGTTCTTGCCAAAAGTTGGCAAAACTATTTTTGTATTTGGAAGATAAAAAATTTAAAATAGAATTAACTTGCTTAAACAATTTAAAAAATAAATTGACTTGTTCAAGAAATTTGAAAATAAACAAATGAAACATAGAAATAATATTATTAAAAAATTAATAATATCATTTTTATTATAATATTAATGAACACAAATGTATTTAATTAATTAGTTTAAGTAAATGTCACTAACATAAAATATTAATTAAAGCTAGAGGTAAAATAGTTCAACCATGTGAATCCATTTTCTTTTATAGAAATAATAATTAAATACGCTTGGGTTTAAAGAAATAACTATTAATTTAATATAAAATATTAAATTCATTTTATGGGTAAAGTCTTCCAAATAAAACAAAAATATCTGCAAATTGTTGTAGATAAATTTTAATTGGAATAAGCTTATTTGCAACCAATAAGAAAAAGTAAACTATTTACAAGAGCTTCTGATTCGTGCATCAATCTTCATTCTAAGATATAAATCTGAAACATATACAAAAACAAAATGGTCATCATATGAATTAAATATAATTTAAATATTAGGCTATTGATTCTAGAAACATGCTTTGTATCACAACATCTAAGACTATGCATGCTTAAAACACATCCCCTAATTATTCATTCTCCTACAATGGAATTGAATTTTTGATATAGCCTTTCTACAACATCAAAGGTGATCATGGCAGAGGAATCCAACATATTGTTGCCAATTTGCTTCCACCAAGAGTTTATCTAGTCAATAAATTATCATTGGAAATCTGACGGTCAGATCTAATGCTATGGTCATTGGACTTTATAGTGGTGGTGCTAGTGGTTTTCTTAGGATCGTTTTAGTTTTTGTTGTTGTCTTGGTGGGCCTAAGGCCTAATCTTTGTATTTTTGTGAATTTTGAAAAAAAATCTTTACCCCTTTTTTCCAATTAAAAAAAAACCTTAGTATATAATAGTCCTAGTAAGCCAAAAATAATAATTTTAAAAAACTTATTAGAGTTTAAGTAGAATGAAATATATATTAAAATTATAATTAAACTCAAACATATCAAGTCAAAATATAAATAAATAAAAATAATAATAATTCTTTAATTTATTAGAATTTAGATATAATAAAATATGTATAAAAAGTATAATTAATTTTAAATATGTTCAATAGAAAAAATGTAATTGAAGATAATAAAATAAATTATTTTAGTATGGAATAGTATTTATTGATCTTGAAAGTTATGTTATGTAAATATTATAAATATATATCCCTTAAATTTTATGTGAGTTATATTTGCACTATCAAATTTATGATTTTATAATTTAATTAAATAATAAATCTATTTTATTATAATCAAATATTATAACTTTTTAATTGCTATAAATTTTTTTTAATATATTATTAACATAACGTAACATTATAGAATTATATATTTATCTTATATATTTATTTTATATTATTAAATTTCTATAATAATTTTTATTGTTATGTTTATGTATTTGATTACAATTAATGATTGTCCTTAGTGGATTTTTATCCAACTAAGATGTAACTACAATATAAGATGTAGAAGCATGCGATAGCATAATTAATTGAAGAGATACCCATAGAGAGTATTTGAAAAATTAAATAAAATTATTTTGAAATTGGGAACTACTTTCAAACATTTAAACAAGGTTGTGTTGCAGCATAGTTCTTGCGAAAAGTTGGCAAAACTATTTTTGCTATTTGGAAGATAAACAATATAAAATAGAATTAAATTTCTTAAATAATATGAAAATAAAATTGTCTTGTTCAAGTAATTTGAAAATAAATAAATGAAATATAGAAATTGATCTGATTAGGATCTATGACAATTACAGACAAATGCTTAACAATATTACACAAGCTAATTCAAAGCTTTAATCTGAGCGAATTAACATAATAATGCTTAAATGAACAAAGCATAATAAAGGTAATGAATTGAAAGAAAGAGAGTAGAAAGATAGAAGACAAGACACAATTGATAATGGAGTTCGTCTGCAGGTCGGACTACGTCTCTGGGTCCTGCTCCAATAGGGGAATCGATCCGATTAGCTCCAAAATCAATTACAAGTGTTACAAGATATTCCCTTCAAGCAAAATGGCAACATTATTCTCCAATGTGCAGGAATAATAAAAAAGCCTTCAAGTTCATAATCTCCTTCTCATCACCTAGATGCCTACCAAAACCTTAATACCCCTTTTTATACATGAAATTAGCCAAAAAAAGGCTATAACCACTAATTACAAAGATAATCCCTTTCAACTAATTGAATCTTCGTAATAAACCCTTTACTGTTTTATGGATTTGATTTTACTCCATAAATAGGGGTTGTTTTAACCATATACCCTTATTTAACTAAGGATAGGCGGATCGAGTATTTGTTAAATTAATATTACCCCAAAAATATCTCAAGCGCTATAAATAGCGCAACGGTTATGTAATATTTTGGGAGGATGATGGTCAAGGTTCAACCCCCGTCGGCCTCCATTCTCTCTTTGGGCAGTTTGCTATTAGCTAAAAGAAACTTCTTTCTAAATAATAGTAAATTGCATGTGTGGTGTAGCGGCAAAGGTGGACGGTTTAGCTATGGAGATCACGGGTTCGAATCTATACTTGGAAACTTTTTGGTAACTATTGTAACATTATTTTTGGTGGAAAGCATATCCACCCGGATCAATCCTCCCCATTGGAGAGCTTTTGGACCTCCGAAAGCTTGATTACTTAGTAAGTAGGTGAGGGTATAGTTCCCTCACCTTTCCAATCTCCATCCATCTTGCTTTACCAAGGTGCATCCCTTTACGTCCCACTTTGAGGTATTCAACACCACCTCTTTTATAAGATCTGACATTTCTATCGAGGATGACATCCTCTTGTAACACATTCATGCATTCAGGTGCTAAATCATCAACAGAAGGAATCTGAATAGTAGCCTCTTCATCTTATATCATTGGAGGCTCATACAATTTCAGATTCTCTACATTTACAACTGAGTAGATTTGCATATATGGAGGAAGATTAAGGTGGAAGGCATTGGTACCGATCTTCTCTAAGATCTCAAAATGACCATACCGGATAGGCTTGAGCTTCCTTCCTTCACCTTGCATTCTTTCCTTACTGATATGTAACCAAACTCTATCACCAACTTGGAAATGGTGATCAACGTGATGCTTGTCATGGCGAGCCTTGTATTTTGCTTGGCTCTACTCCAACTATGCTTCTACTACCTGATGGATTGCTTGGACCTTTTGGATGAACTTTAAAGCCCTTTCTACATCATAGTGTCCATCTACAACATCGTCCTTTCCAAAAGCAAAGTCCATTGGTGTCTTTGGCAAGTAGCCGAAGCAAGTCTCAAAAGGAGACCTCTTTGTACAAGAATGTACTGCATGGTTGTAAGCATGTTGCACATAAGGAAGATTCTCATCCCACAACTTAGGATGCTTTCTACAGTAACCTCTAAGCAAATGAACAACTGTCCTGTTGACTACCTCTGTCTGTCCGTCAGTCTGTGGATGGAAGGTTGTACTCTTCTTCAGCTTGGTGTCCATGAGTCCCCACAAAGATGACCAAAATTCCCCTAAGAATCGAGAATCTTGATCTGATACAATAGAAGTAGGTAGCCCAAAATGAACCCATACAAATTGGATGTACATATGAGCTGTCAGTTCAGCAGTGACCTGTTTCTTACATGACATTAAATACACATTTTGCTAAACCGATCAACAACAACATACAAATAATCATGACCCTTCCTAGACATAGGCAAACCCCCCACAAAGTCCATAGACACACTTTCCCATGGATGGGATTGTACAGGTAATGGTGTGTACAAACCCAATTTCCTGTTACTTGGTTTACTGGTTGCACACATTACACATCCCTTTATATACTTTGTAATAGTTTCCTGCATACGAGGCCAGTAACAATACTTCTGTAATTGAACCAATGTTTTACTTACCCCGAAATGCCCTACAATCAAAGAGGTATGTGCTTCTCAAATCACCTGTGCCTGCTCATCTTTAGGAATACACAATTTACCCAAGTGGTACAACAAATTATCCTGCACATAGTAATCTTTTTCTTCTACATGTTTACCCTAGATTAGAGCTGCATATATGTCCTTAAAGTTCTCATCATTAGCATATTGTTCCTGAAAACTTTCACGAACCATGGAACTGTTTTTAAGGATTATCAAAGCATTCTTAACTGGAGGCCTAGAGAGCATATCTGCTACTTTATTATGGGCACCCTTCTTATACTTAATGACCAAATGAAATTGTTGAAGAAAACCCATCCACCTAAAATGTCTACTTTGTTGCAGTTTAGACTGTGAGTGCAAATACTGAAGTGGCTGATGATCAGTGTGGATTACAGTTTCTTTGCCCATTAAGTAGTGTTTCCATTTCTTAACACTCTGAACTAAAGCATAAAGTTCCTTATCATAAGTGGGATAGTTACTTATTGCTCCTGAAAAAGTTTCAGAGTGGTAGCAGACTGGTTTACCTCCTTGCATGAGTACAACTCCCATGGAAAACCCACTAGCATCTGTCTCGATCTCAAATGGTTGATGTAAATCTGGTAAAGCCAAAACTTGTGTGGTGCTCAACTTTTCCTTCAAAGTGTCAAAATCCTTCTGTTGTGGACCTCCCCACTGAAAATTTGCCTTCGTACTGGTCAATGTGTGCAATGAACTTCCTCCAGTACTGAACTGCACCTAAAAAACTCCTGACTTCTGTGACTGTACTTGGCTTAGGCCATTTTACAATACAATTGACCTTCGCAGGGTCTACTTTTTGTTGACCATTCCCTACGACATAGCCTAAGTACACTAAGGATGTCTTAGCAAACTCGCATTTAGACATCTTTACAAAAAGTTTTTCTTTCCTTAATACATCAAGGATTTTTTTAACATGAATTACATGATCTTCCCAAGACTTGCTGAATACAAGAATATCATCTAGGTAGACTATGACAAAATCATCAATAAAAGGACAAAAGACATCATTCATGACTCTCATGAATGTAGCTAGTGCATTACAAAGCCCGAAGGGCATAACCAACCACTCAAACAGTCCCTGTTTAGTCTTAAAAGCAGTTTTCCAAATATCATTTTCTACAATTTGAATCTGATGATATCCACTACGCAGGTCTAGCTTAGTGAAATAGATAGCATGTTTCAACTGATCAAGTAAAT
Organism: Cryptomeria japonica; assembly: GCF_030272615.1. Classification (NCBI taxonomy): domain Eukaryota; kingdom Viridiplantae; phylum Streptophyta; class Pinopsida; order Cupressales; family Cupressaceae; genus Cryptomeria; species Cryptomeria japonica. The sequence continues at coordinate 839,908,100 of NC_081409.1, read as the reverse complement.
CATCAATTCTAGGAAGAGGATACCTATTCTTTACCGTTATCTTGTTCAGAGCTCTGTAATCAATGCACATTCTCCAAGTTCCATCTTTCTTTGGAACCAACACAATAGGAGAACCACAAGGAGAAGTACTCGGACGGATAACTTATTTTTCAACTAGCTCTTGAACTTGCTTTTTAATCTCCTCATTTTGCAAGACTGATAAATGGTACATGCCAATGTTTGGAAGGGGCACATCATGCTGCAACTGGATCTCATGTTGTATCTCTCTCTTAGGAGGCAATCCTTTTGGTTCCTGAAACAAGTCATCGTAAGCAGAAACAACTTTGACCATTTCAGCCTTATGTTTAGGATCACATCCCTTAAATGCCTCAGATGTTTCATCTTCTTTGGCTTTTACAAGCATTAACACAAAGTTCTTACTAGAATTGATCAACCTTTTCATCTGACCAGCATTAACTAGTGCAAGATTAGTCTTTATCTTATGTGCCCGTACAATGTATTCAATCTTATCTTTAAAAAGATGATACTTGTTCTCCCCCCTATAGAGTATAGCCTGTCGGTCATATAGATAAGGACTCCCAAGTACAAGACCACAAATATCTAAAGGGACTACATCAACTTCTACTTCATCTACAAAGTTTGCAGTGATAGCAAATCTTATCTTACATTATTTAGTTACTTGCAATTGTGCATCATTGCAAACCCATCCCAGAGGGTATGGTTTTGGATGAGGTGTTGTAGTCAAGTTAAGCTTTTTAACAATTTCTTCAGATATCAATTTAACTTGAGAACTCGTATCAAATAATGTATCAACTTTAGTATGTTTGATAACAACCCGAATATGAAATAATTCATTCCTTTGCTTATCATTCTTAGGAGTAGAATCTTTACTTGTACTTGCACTTATATTAGAAGAACTTGTAGCTGATGAGAGAGATCTACCTTTTTCTTTACCTTGGATTCCAGTAGCAATGATCTTTGTCTCATCTCCAGAGTCAGATCCAAGATCCTGTTGAACTATAACAACAATCTTTTGTTTGTCTTTGTTTCCACCATATCTCTTTGGCCTCTTTTCAGGGTGCAGCTTCCAGCACCTAGAATCATCATGCCCTTCTTTCTTGCAATGTGAGCATGTGGGTTTTTCACCCTCTTTCTTCATTGTAGCTATCTTTTTCCCCTTCCCTTTGTTTTGGGATTTGTTCTCAGACTTAGATGGCTTCTTATCAGACTTATCAATAAAAGAACGCTTACCTCTTGACTCTAGGTGTGTGGCTTGGACACAAAATTCATCAAAGTTACTAGGATTCAAGACCAAAATTGAATGTCTTAGATAAGAGTGAAGACCACCTATGTACTTAAGCAACGTGTCCTGGGTATACAATGGAACATTTAATGCAATAGCCTTCTTTCTGAATTCATGGGTGTAATCCTGGATAGACTGACCTTTCCCTTGCCTAAAAAGTTGCCAGTTCATCATTAACTGTTGCATATGGCCTAGGGGATAGAATTGCTTCTTGAGAGAATTAACAAAGTCTGACCAAGTTAAATTGATTTTACCATGTTGTGAAGACCCATCCCAAATTCTACTCTCCCACCAAGTTAGAGTTGTACCTCCTAATCGAAGAGTAGCTAATTGGATCCTATCAGCATCATCTAAGAGGTTTTGAACTCTACAATAAACTTCAACCTGTTGAATCCAATCATCTAATTTTTCAGCATTTAATTCCCCACAATACTTTGGTAGATCAAATTTTACATCCAATTTAATTCTAGGCTTATGTGAACTCTTGAAAAGAGAAGAAGACTCAGAATGAGTAGAAGAGGGAGAAGATGGGGAAGAAGGAGAAGAAGGAGATGGGGGTGTTTTTGGAGGCTCACGGTCACCTCCTGGTCTTTTTCCTTTGTTCTCATGAGTTGCACGTCTTCACATCTTGTCCTCTCTCTCCTGTACTAAAACTTGTACAATGGTTTCCAAATTCTAAAGAGTCTTCTGAATACTCTTATCTTCGAAACCTTCTTCACCACCTCTTCCTTCCATCTGTGATGGTGGATTAGTTCTTCATTTTCCAATCTCAGGATTATATGCTTCAAGCTTGCCTTCGCCTCGTTGAATCCTGGATCTTGTTAGCATTCAATTCTGCAATACTAGTCAAACAAAGCTCTGATACCAAACTTGATCTGATTAGGATCTATGACAATTACAGACAAATGCTTAACAATATTACACAAGCTAATTCAAAGCTTTAATCTGAGTGAATTAACATAATAATGCTTAAATGAACAAAGCATAATAAAGGTAATGAACTGAAAGAAAGAGAGTATAAAGATAGAAGACAAAACACAATTGATAACGGAGTTCGTCCACAGGTCGGACTACGTCTTGGGGTCCTGCTCCAATAGGGGGACCAATCCGATTAGCTCCAAAATAAATTACAAGTGTTACAAGATATTCCCTTCAAGCACAATGGCAACATTATTCTCCAATGTGCAAGAATAATAAAAAAGCCTTCAAGTTCATAATCTCCTTCTCATCACCTAGATGCCTACCAAAAGCCTAATACCCCTTTTTATACATGAAATTAGCCAAAAAAGGCTATAACCACTAATTACAAAGATAATCCCTTTCAACTAATTGAATCTTCATAATAAACCCTTTACTGTTTTATGGATTTGATTTTACTCCATAAATAGGGGTTGTTTTAACCATATACCCTTATTTAACTAAGGATAGGCAGATCGAGTATTGGTTAAATTAATATTACCCCAAAAATATCTCAAGCACTATAAATAGCGCAACGGTTATGTAATATTTTGGGAGGACGATGGTCAAGGTTCAACCCCCATTGGCCTCCATTCTCTCTTTGGGCAGTTTGTTATTAGCTAAAAGAAACTTCTTTCTAAATAATAATAAATTGCATATGTGGTGTAGCGGCAAAGGTGGACGGTTTAGCTATGGAGATCACGGGTCCGAATCTATACTTGGAAACTTTTTGGTAACTGTTGTAACATTATTTTTGGTGGAAAGCATATCCACCCGGATCAGAAATTATATTATAAAAAAATTAATAATATCATTTATCTTTTAATATTAATCAAAATAAATGTAATTAATTAATTAGTATGAGTAAATGTCACTTATATAAAATATTAATTAAAGCTAGATGTAAAATAGTTCCACCATGCAAATCCATTTTCTTTCAAAGAAATAAAAGTTTAATACACTTGGGTATAAAGAAATAACTATTAATTCAATATAAAATATTAAATTCATTTTATAGGTAAAGTCTCCTAGATAAAAAAAAATATCTGCAAATTGTTGTAGACAATTTTTACTTGGAATAAGCTTATCTCCAACCAATAGGAAAAACTAAATTGTTTAGAAGAGCTTCTAGTTCGTCCATCAATCTTCGTTCTATGATATAAATCTGAAACAAATACAAAAACAAAAAGGTCATCATAAGAAATAAATATAATTTAAATATTATGCAATTGATTCTAGAAACATGCTTTGTATCACAACAACTAAGACTATGCATGCTTAAAAAACTTTCCCTGATGATTCATTCTCCTAGAATGGAATTGAATTTCTAAAATAGCCTTTCTACAACATCAAAGGTGATCATGGCAGAGGAATTTCACATATTCCTGCCAATTTGCTTCCACCAAGAGCTTATCTAGTCAATAAATTATCATTGGAAATCCGACGGTCGGATCTAATACTATGGTGTCTGGACTTTGTAGTGGTTGTGCTAGTGGTTCTTTTAGGATCCTCTTAGGTTTTTTTTCTATCTTGGTGGGCCTAAGGCCCAATCTTTGTATTTCTTTGCATTCTAAAAAAAATTCTTTACCCCTTTTTTCTTAAAAAAACAAAAAAGACCTTACTATATAATAATCCCAGTAAGTCAAAAAAAATAGGTTTTTAAAACTTATTAGAATTTAAACATAACGAAATATATATTAAAATTATAATTAATATGAAACATATTAAGTCAAAATATAATGAAATAAAAGTAATAATAATTCTTTAATTTGTTGGAATTTAGATATAATAACATATGTATAAAAAGTATAATTAATTTCAAATATGTTCAATAGAAAAAAGGTAATTGAAGATAATAAAATAAATTATTTTACTATGGAATAGTATTTATTAATCTTGCAAGTTATGTTATGTAAATATTATAAATATATATCCCTTAAATTTTATGTGAGTTATATTTTCACGATCAAAGTCGTGATTTTATAATTTTATTAAATAATAAATCTATTTTATTTTAAACAAATATCATAAATTATTTATTGCTATATATATATATATATATTCTAATATACCATAAGTATTTTAATATATTATTAACATAGCATAACATTATAGAATTATATATTTATCTTATACATTTATTTTATATTATTAAATTTATATAATAGTTTTTATTATTATTTTTATTTATTTGATTACTACTAATGATTGTCCTTAGTGGATTTTTCTCCAACTAAGATGTAACTACAATATAAGATGCAGAAGCATGCGATGACATAATTAATTGAAGAGATACCTATAAAGAGCATTTGAAAAACTAAATAAAATTATTTTGAAATTGGGAACTACTTTCAAACATTTAAACAAGGTTGTGTTGCAACATAGTTCTTGCCAAAAGTTGGCAAAATTATTTTTCTATTTAGAAGATAAACAATATAAAATATTATTAACTTGCTTAAAAAATTTTAAAAATAAATTTAAACAAGGTTGTGTTGCAACATAGTTCTTGCCAAAAGTTGGCAAAATTATTTTTCTATTTAGAAGATAAACAATATAAAATATTATTAACTTGCTTAAAAAATTTTAAAAATAAATTGACTTGTTCAAGCAATTTGAAAATAAATAAATTGACTTGGGTCGAAGGAAGGTGATTTGTGAATCGGATTCACAAATGGTTGTTAACTTGCTGAATGATCAGAAGGCTATTAGGATTCAGTGGTAGTTGGCAGGGATAGTCCAGTAGATTCTCCAAATTAGTACTTTAATGGAACAGGTGTCTTTCATCCACATCCCTCGTGAATGGAGTAGAGCAGCTGATTGCTTGGCCAAGTGGGCTTCAGATCATGATAGTAATCAGAAAGTTGAAGGTTGGGAGCATCTCTTTGGGGATTACAGTTAAGTCTTGCAGAAGATTCTTACTGAGGACATGGTTGGTTATGAAGATGGATAAGATGGGGTTGGATTTGTGGCTTCTGTCTGGCACCTTAGGGCTCTGACTCTCTCCATAATTCTTCTATTAAAATTTCAATAAAGTTTTTACCCCTTTTATTTAAAAAAAAATTTAAAAAAATGAAACATAAAAATGATATTATAAAAAAAAATTAATATCATTTATATTTTCATATTAATGAACACAAATGTATTTAATTAATTAGTTTGAGTAAATGTCACTAATATAAAATATTAATTAAATATAGAGATAAAATAGTTCAACCATGTGAATCCACTTTCTTTTAAAGAAATAATAGTTGAAGACACTTGGGTTTAAAGAAATAACTTATAGTTCAATATAAAATATTAAATTTATTTTACAAGTAAATTCTTCCAAATAAAATAAAAATATGTGCAAATTGTTGTAGATAATTTTTACTTGGAATAAGATTATCTAAAACCAATAGAAAAAAATAAACTATTTAGAAGAGTTTCTGGTTCGTGCATCAATCTTCTTTCTAAGATATAAATCTAAAACATATACAAAAATAAAAAGGTCATCATAAGAAATAAATATAATTTAAATATTATGAAATTGATTCTAGAAACATGCTTTGTATCACAACATCTAAGACTATGCATGCTTAAAAAAAATCCCCTAATGATTCATTCTTCTAAAATGGAATTGAAATATCTGAAATAGCCTTTCTACAACACCAAAGGTAATCATGGCAGAGGAATCCAACATATCGTTGCCAATTTGCTTCCACCAAAAGCTTATCTAGTGAATAAATTATCATCGAAAATCCGACGGTAGGATCTAGTTCTATGGTCACTGGACTTTGTAGTGGTGGTGCTGGTGGTTTTTTTAGGATTCTTTTAGTTTTTGTTGCTGTCATTAGTGGATTTTTGTCCAACTAAGATGTAACTACAATATAAGATGCAAAAGTATGCGATGACATAATTAATTCAAGAAATACATATAGAGAGCATTTGAAAAAATAAATAAAATTATTTTTAAATTGGGAACTACTTTCAAACTTTTAAACAAGGTTGTGTTGCAGCATAGTTCTTTCCAAAAGTTAAGAAAACTATTTTTGCTATTTGGAAGATAAAAAATTTAAAATATAATTAACTTGCTTAAACAATAAGAAAATAAAATTGACTTGTCGAAGCATTTTGAAAATAAATAAATGAAACATCAAAATGATATTATAAAAAAATTAATAATATCATTTATATTTTAATATTAATGAACACAAATATATTTAATTAATTAGTATGAGTAAATGTCACTAATATAAAATATTAATTAAAGCTAGATGTAAAAAAGTTCCACCATGCAAATCCATTTTCTTTTAAAGAAATAATAGTCTAATACACTTGGGTTTAAATTAATAACTATTAATTCAATATAAAATATTAAACTCATTTTACAGGTAAAGTCCTTCAAATAAAACAAACAATTTATGCAAAGTATTGTAGATAATTTTTACTTGGAATCAGCTTATCTGCAACCAATAGTAAAAATTAAATTGTTTAGAAGAGCTTCCGGTTCATACATCAATCTTCACTCTAAGATATAAATTTGAAACAAATACAAAAACAAAAAGGTCATCATAAGAAATAAATATAATTTAAATATTATGCAATTGATTCTAGAAACATGCTTTGTATCACAACATCTAAGACTATGCATGCTTAAAAAACCTCTCCTCTGACGGTCGGATCTAATGCTATGGTCATTGGACTTTGTAGTGGTGGTGGTGGTGGTTTTTTTAGGATCCTTTTAGTTTTTGTTGTTGTATTGGTCGGCCTAAGGCCTGATCTTTGTATTTCTATGAATTCTGAAAAAAAAAACTTTACCCATTTTTTCCAATAAAAAGAAAAACAAAACCAAACTTAGTATATAATAATCCTAGTAAGTCAAAAAATAATAATTTTTTAAAACTTATTATAATTGAAGTATCATGAAATCTATATTAAAATTATAATTAATATCAAACATATTAAGTTAAAATATAATTAATTTATTATGTAACTTTCTAGAATTTAGGTATAATAACATATGTATAAAAATTATAAAAAATATCATGTTCAATAGAAAAAATTTAATTGAAGATAATAAAATAAATTATTTTAGTATGGAATAGTATTTATTGATCTTGCAAGTTATGTTACATAAATATTATAAATATATATCCCTTAAATTTTATGTGAGTTATATTTGCACTATCAAATTTATGATTTTATAATTTAATTAAATAATAAATCTATTTTATTATAAAGAAATATCATAAATTATTTATTGCTATATATTTTTTCAATATATTATTAATAGAACCTAACATTATAGAATTATATATTTATTTTATATTATTAAATTTCTATAATAATTTTATTATTATGTTTATTTATTTGATTAGCACTAATAATTGTCCTTAGTGGATTTTTTTCCAACTAAGATGTAGCTACAATATAAGATGCAGAAGCATGAGATGACATAATTAATTGAAGAGATACATATAGAGAGCATTTAAAAAATAAAATAAAATTATTTTGAAATTGGCAACTACTTTCAAACATTTAAACAAGGTTGTGTTGCAATATAGTTCTTGCCAAAATGTGGTAAAACTATTTTTTCTATTTGGAATATAAATAATTTATAATAGAATTACCTTGCTTAAACAATATGAAAATAAAATTCACTTGTTCAAGCAATTTTAAAATAAATAAATGAAACATAGAAATGATATTATAAAAAAATTAATAAGATCATTTATATTTTAATATTAATGAACACAAATGTATTTAATTAATTAGTTTGAGTAAATGTCACTAATATAAAATATTAATTACAGCTAGATGTAAAATAGTTCCACCATGCGAATCCATTTTCTTTTAAAGAAATAATAGTTTAATACACTTGGGTTTAAAGAAATAAATATTAATTCAATATAAAATATGAAATTCATTTTACAAGTAAAGTTTTCCAACTAAAACAAAAATATTTGGAAATTGTTGTAGATAAGATTTACTTGGAATAAGCTTATCTGCAACCAATAGGAAAACTAAAATGTTTAGAAGAGCTTCTGGTTCATGCATCAATCTTCATTCTAAGATATAAATCTGAAACAACTACAAAAACAAAAAGGTCATCATATGAAATAAATATAATTTAAATATTATACAATTGATTCTAGAAACATGCTTTGTATCACAACATCTAAGACCATGCATGCTTGAAAAACCTCCCCTGATGATTCATTCTCCTAGAATGGAATTGAATTTCTGAAATAGCCTTTCTACAACATCAAAGGTGATCATGGTAGAGGAATCCAACATATTGTTACCAATTTGCTTCCACCAAGAGCTTATTTAGTCAATAAATTCTCATTGGAAATCCGACAGTCGGATCTAATGCTATGGTCATTGGACTTTGTAGTGGTGGTGTTGGTGGTTTTGTAAGGATCCTTTTAGTTTTTGTTGTTGTATTGGTCGGCCTAAGGTCTGATCTTTTTATTTCTAGGAATTCTGAAAAAAAACTTCATCCATTTTTTCCAATAAAAAAAACAAAAAAAAACTTAGTATATAATAATCCTAGTAAGTCAAAAAATAATAATTTTTTAAAACTTATTAGAATTTAAGTATAATGAAATATATATTAAAATTATAATTAATATTAAAAATATTAAGTTAAAATATAAGTAAATAAAAATAATAATTATTATGTTAATTTGTTCAAATTTAGATATAATAACATGTTTATAAAAAGTATAACTAATTTCAAATATGTTTAATAGGATGGAAACCTAGTCTTGAAAGAATATCCGAAGATCTAAGCGCAAGTTTGTGAAGGAATACAAATAGGCGAAAAATGTGAATTAGAAGTCCCGAGTGCAGATGCTGGAGGAAGTCCTGAGTGCAGATGCCCTAGGTGCAGACTGGTTCCACATTGCACAAAGCTACGCCGATTACAAGTTGTAAGGGTTGGGTGGCTCATTTTGCCGACGAAAAAATATACCAAGCAGCTAAAATGGATTGCAGATGAAGAAAACCCTAGCACAAACAGGGAGGAATAGAAGGAGTGAAATGGCTACAGGAGTTAGAGTGCAAAACAGTTTGGCCCAGCAGGCTTATGGGCAGTGAAAGAAGAGGTGAATGAAAGCAACACAGTGTTATATCATGTGACACACAAGATTGCAATTACTCAAAACTATATAATTGAGATATCGGATAAAAATGGGGTCTGCAAACTTCGTGATTGCGAATCTAACCTATGAGTGCTAAGTCTGGTTATCTGCATGTTGTTCGAGGCAACTATGGTGACATGGACACTACAGCATCTTTGTGGAGGGGTTAATTCTCCTCCACCTAGTTTGAAACTTCTCTCCACTGCTTTTTTTTCGGTCTTTTCTTTCCTTCTGTTTGCAAATTTAATACTGCACTTCATTTAATTTGCAACTCCCCCCACCTACCTGGTTGCTTGTGCGGCTTTATCTTTGGCTTCCTATGGAGTCAGAATCGGATGGCGGTGCCATTAACGGCCCTAAATCCATAGATAGATCTAAATCTCCGCCAAAGAAATCTTTCGCCAAAACCGTCTCCCCGCTTGCAAATGGAGTCAACCCTAACGTGCGATTTTCTAAGGCTCCTAGTAAAGAAAGATCTGGTGAGGTAGGTAAGTGCCCTAGCACTATCTCAGGCTCCTTTTGCATTTTGCCCAATTTGGAAATGTTGAATGAAATTGCCTCAGAAAAGACTAGGTTAAGTAAAACGGCCATTTTCTTTGCATGTGTTGATGTCTAGAAATGCCCACCTAGGAAATTTTTAGACGACTGGTTTCATAACCTCTGGAAATTAAAATTAGGACTTAAAATAACTTTTTGCAGACAAATTCAAAAGGGTCTCTACCTTATTTTCTTTAATTCTCATGAGGCTTAAAGGGAGGCACTAAAGCGTCAATACTGGAGAGTTGGAAATACTTCCTTCCGTGCCCTAGCTTGGTCTCCAGAGGTGCTCTATGATGAGGTTCTCGCACTATCCTCCCCTAGGTGGGTCATCCTCAAGGATGTACCACCCTTCCTCTGGCGTTTTCTTCAATAGTTAATGGAACCCTTTAGAAAAATGATCCGTATTGATGAAACGACCTGCCTTATCCCTATCTTGGATGCCAGAATGCTTGTATCGATCAAGCCAGGGATTGATATCCCACCATCTTTAACCCTAAACATCAATGAAGAAACCTTTGTCTACCCCTATTGAAATGCTTGGTGGATTAAATGCATGCTTTCTCTACAAAAAATAAGGGCATCTTCAAAAAAATTGTCCAATCATTAATAGCAGGAATCATAAACCCAACAGTAACTCATCTAATGCCCCTACGAACCCTAGATCCAAGGATTCTCAACACTCATCCACCTCACTCCCTGTTAATGAAGAAGCCTCTATTCTCATCACCAATTCTCTAGAATTAAAACCCATGCACAATGATCACTCATCCCTTGTCTCTAATCACCTCGGTTCCAGCCCTAACCCACCAATTGGCCCTCCAGAATCACCCTCTGACTATTTTCAATTGGTCACTTCTAGAAAGTGTAGGAGGAAGATTAGCAACCAAAATGCCCCAAATCAAAGCCATCCTTCTATCCCAACTATTAGCCAAACAATTGGCATCTATGATTGCCCCCTCCCTTCAAATATTAGCTCATCTGCTCCCGCTCGAACCCCGACAAACTATGTGGTAAAAAAAATGGTTAAGAAACTTGAGAACCCTAGTCAAAGTGTTGATGTTGCTAGCACCAGTGATAACCCTGCAAGTTTGATGATCAGATCTGAAACCCCCAAGAATTCAGACTCCTTATTACCTACAGGGCTTACCCCTGAAGTTAACATCACCAACCCTTCAACAACCTCTATGCTCAAAGAGTTAGAAAATAATCATGTTATTGAAGTAATCTATGCCAATAAGGGTCTTGAAGAGATTAGGTCTAGCATAGTGCTCCTTCGCTTTCCAGACTCCCAGATGTCTAGGTCTGACATAGGAGGAATTGCAGCTACTAGGAATGAACCATCTAAAGTTAGTGAAGATTAGGATGACCTTATAAAAGGATCCTCCTTGACAAAAAAAAAAGGTAGGCCTATGGGCTCCAAGAATAAAAAGAATTTTGGAGATCCTTGCGGTTTCCCAAGTTGAACCTCCTAACCCTCCTCTCTAATGAAATACATCTCTTGGAATATAAGAGGCCTTGAGTCACCTGATAGGAAGTTTGTCATCAAAATCTCTCTGAGCCACCACAAGAACATAGATTTCCTAATGCTGCAAGAACTTAAATCCGTGGGCTTCCATCTTGACAGCTCACTTGACTTTATCTAGAGAGATGCAATCAGAATTTGCATCAACCACCCGAAAGGAAAGGGAGGAGTTGACCTTCTTATCTCCCCCAAATGGGCAAGTAAAATTAAGGATAAAGGGATCTCCCCTTGCAACAGAGTAGCCTGCGCTACCTAAGATATTAGGGGTTCTAGCTTTGTTGTTTGCTCTATCTACGCACCTAATGACTACAAGGAAAGAGTGTCCCTTTGGATCTGGCTGACTTCCCTCCCAAGTATCCCTTGGATAGTGGCTGGTGAGTTCAATATTACTAAGCAAAAAGATGACAAGGCTAGGGACTTCCTTTTGAATGGAAAAATGCAGAAAAACCCCACTGGGACAAACTTAAACAAAAACTCTAGTTATTTGACCCCCTCGAGGGCACTAAAATAGCTGCTTCTAACCTATGGTACACTTGGTGCAACTTTCAACAAGGCTCCAATAATATTTACTCTAGAATGGACAGATTTTATGTTAACAACGACTTCTTCTCCTTCTCCCCGAACCACTTGGGGAGTGCAGTTGTTGTCCTCCCAGTTACCCTTTCTAACCATTTCCCTATCCTTGTAGTCATTAACACTAGAAATGCTATCCCCATCAGCAGCCCTTGTAGCAAGGAATTTATTCTCAACACCTCCCTCCTCAAAGACCAAGATGTTCTAGGTGCCCTTAAGGTGGTCAGATTCTTCAGCCTTCATCCTCAGCCTCCCCAATCCTACATGCTCAGGTAGACAAGGAATGTCTCCTCCTAGTAGAAAGTACTCCAAACCATTGGCCAAAAAAAGCCAAGGACTCTAGAGCCATAGAAAAAATTCTCACCCATCACCTCCAATCCCTAGAGTAGGATATTCAAAATAACCCCTCCTCCCCCACCTTGGCCAAGCATGTCTCTAAAGCCAGAGACATCCTCAGAAAGCACCAGTAGGTCAAAATCAGGGGAGCCTTCATTAGAGCTCGCAACCACTGGCTCCAATTTGGAGATAAAGGCTCCAAAATCTTCTTTAACCTCCTTAAGCAGAAACAAAATAGAGAAAAAATTGATAGAATAACTGTAGACAACGAGGAACTCCTGGATTTCAATGATATCAAAGAGGCCTTCGAAATGTTCTATAGAACCCTCTTTACCTCAGAAGATAATGAGGCCTTGAAAGAGGCTTGACACAAATGTAGTACCATCATCTCTAAAAGGATCTCTAATGATGATGCTATCCTCCTCAAAGCCAGGATCTCTATGCAAGAAATTACCAATGCCATTAAAGCCCTCAAGGATAATAAGGTCCCAAGACCCGATGGTCTCCCTGCAGAGTTCTACAAAGCCAATCTTGATTGGGTCACACATGACCTCTATGACATATACAATGAAGCTCTTGACAATGGCACACTAGGGGAATTCATAAATAAAGGTATTGTTAAACTCATCCCTAAAGATGGAGACAAAGCGCTCATTAAGAACTGGAGGCCAATCACCCTCCTCAACGTCTCCTATAAAATCCTTGCCAAAGCCTTAGCTACCTGCCTTGAAAATATTCTTCCAAAATTTATTTTCTCTACCTAAACTGGATTCATTAAAGGCAGGTACATATTGGAAAACCTTGTCACTAGCTTGGAATCCATGGAATGGGCTAGAACCTCTAACCAAGACGCTGCCATGTTCCTTGTGGACTTTGAAAAAGCCTATGACAAAGTTGAGTGGGATTTCATCCTCATGATGCTCTGAGCTTTTGGCTTCCCTAATGAGTTTTGTGACTATTTCCAAATTCTCCTCAAAGATGCTTCTGCCATGATTAAAGTTAATGGAACCCTATCCCATCCTATTACTCTCTCTAGACCCATAAGGCAGGGCTGCCCTCTTGCCCCTGCTCTATTTTTTATTACCTCAAATGCCCTCTTCTATCTCCTTAGAGATGATACTCTATCTCCTAGAGTCCATGGCATCGTGCTGTCGGATGACTCTGAATTGTTGAATATCCAATTTGCTGATGATACCTCTCTTTTTGTAGAGCTCTCTAGGCAAAACATAGATTCCCTCAACCTAAAAATTGACACCTTTAGTAAAACCTCTGGAGCCAGGATCTCCAGCTCCAAATCTATTTTACTTGGCTGGAAGGATGAACCTCCTGGCTATCTATAGCAAGATAAGTACTCATGGGGAGGACCCAACATGATTGTCAAGTATCTCGGTATCCCCTTCTCTATTTCCCCCTCTCTTCGGGACATGTGGACCTAGGTTAAGGGGAAAATTGATAAGAAACTCAACAAGTGGGACAATAGGATCCTCTCCCTAACAGGTAGGGTTCAAGTGTGTCAAAAAATCCTCTCCTCATACAGTATCTACTACTCTTCGGTTTGGATGTTCAACAACTATCAAATTTATGAAATTCAAAAGGCTATCAGGTGCTTTCTCTGGTCTAATGGTAAGGGAAAAGAAAATCCCATGTGGTAAAATGGGCCTAGTGCCACTTAGACAAAAAACTTGGAGGTTTGGGCCTTAAGGATCTTACGCTGCAAGGAATCTCTCTTTCCACCAAATGGATATTTCATGCACTAGATGGGCAAAAACCTTGGAAGATTCTTATCAAAAACAACATTCAAAATGGATTCCCAAAGGCTGCCAAATCATGGAAAGCATAATAAGGGGATCAAGTATCTTATGAATATCCTAGAAAATGACAACCTCATCACCTGGGAGGAACTTAGTAGTAAATTTAATCTCCCTGCTTCACATAAGTGGACCTACAATATGAGTAGGAATGCTTGTAACACCCTCAATCTCCCTAAGAACACTCATGTTGACACCCATAGGTAACTCTCATTCCTTTGGAAGGATGGTTCCCCCCTCCCAAAAATTCAATCCAAAGTTATCTACAGCCTGCTTAACCAGGACACCTCTATGATTGACCATGTCAACACCCTATGGAATGTCCACCATAGCCCTACTGCTTGGTATAAAACCTTTGAGAACCTTTGGAAATCTCCCATCCCCCCTAAGATCAAGTGTTTCAAATGGCAACTCTTACTGGATAGATTGCCTATTAGGAATAATCTAGCTACAAATGATCTATGTTCTATATGCAATAAACCTAAATCCACTCGGCACATCTTCCTTGACTGCCCTTTTGCTAGGGAGATCTGGTTAATGTTTGGAATGTCCATTACTGAGCATGTCTTTACTTATGATATAGTTATTGGTTTCATCCATAATCTTAAAAAGGATGCTAACTTAATTTGGCAAATTTTGTCTTCTTTTATCCTTTGGTTTATTTGGAAACTCGGAAATGAGGAGAAGTTCCAAGGTAATGCTAGGGAACTTACTGGTTTTTTTAAAAAACTAACACATTATAAAATTGTTGTACAGGTTTGCTTCTTGATGGATGTTGAACAAAACAAACTCTTACGGTTCCTCAAAGAAGGCCGAGCCACCAAGTTTATATACGAGATGTAAGATGGTTATGAATGGGCAAGGATCGCAGAAAATCAAACTGCCTTCGAGAGTGTAGTTAAGAAACTGATTAAAGAACTCCAAGATACCAAAGCTTCCCCCTTCAACAGGGTTGACATGTGCATACAAAACATGGAAAGGAAGAAGGTAGTCTGGATGGAAGGACCACAGGGGTGGACCACATGGCTAGAAGACTAGGATGAAATCCTCCTCTAGTTCCTTATGGCAGCAAGCACAACTTTATTTTGGAGCTTTCTTTTAGTGCATTGTATATGACACTCGTCTAGTTCTTTTTGGTCTGTCAATTTATAATATTAAAAAAATATGTTTAATAGAAAATGTTTAATTAAAGATAATAAAATAAATTATTTTAGTATGGAATAGTATTTATTGAGCTTGCAAGTTATGTTACATAAATATTATAAATATATATCCCTTAAATTTTATGTGACATATATTTGCACTATCAAATTTATGATTTTATATTTTAATTAAATAATAAATCTATTTTATTATAAATAAATATCATAAATTATTTATTGCTATATATTTGTTTTAATATATTATTAATAGAACGTAATATTATAGAATTATATATTTATTTAATATTACTAAATTTCTATAATAATTTTTATTATTATGTTTATTTATTTGATTACCACTAGTAATTGTCCTTAGTGGATTTTTTTCCTACTAAGATGTAACTACAATATAAGATGTAGAAGCATGAGATGACATAATTAATTGAACAGATACCTATAGAGAGCATTTGAAAAAATAAATAAAATTATTTTGAAACTGGGAACTACTTTCAAACATTTAAACAAGGTTGTGTTGCAATATAGTTCTTGCCAAAATGTGGCAAAACTATTTTTGCTATTTGAAAGATAAATAATTTATAATAGAATTACCTTGCTTAAACAATATGAAAACAAAATTCACTTGTTCAAGCAATTTGAAAATAAATAAATTAAACATAGAAATCATATTATAAAAAAATTAATAAGATCATTTATATTTTAATATTAATGAACACAAATGTATTTAATTAATTAATTTGAATAAATGTCACTTATATAAAATATTAATTACAGCTAGATGTAAAATAGTTCCACCATGCGAATCCATTTTCTTTTAAATAAATAATAGTTTAATACACTTGGGTTTAAAGAAATAAATATTAATTCAATATAAAATATTAAATTCATTTTATGGGTAAAGTCTTCCAACTAAAACAAAAATATCTGGAAATTGTTGTAGATAAGTTTTACTTGGAATAAGCTTATCTGCAACCAATAGGAAAAACTAAAATGTTTAGAAGAGCTTATGGTTCGTGCATCAATCTTCGTTCTAAGATATAAATCTGAAACAACTACAAAAACAAAAAGGTCATCATAAGAAATAAATATAATTTAAATATTATGCAATTGATTCTAGAAACATTCTTTGTATCACAACATCTAAGACTATGCATGCTTAAAAAAATTCCCCTGATGATTCATTCTCCTAGAATGGAATTGAATTTCTAAAATAGCCTTTCTACAACATAAAAGGTGATAATGACAGAGGAATCCAACATATTGTTACCAATTTGCTTCCACCAAGAGCTTATCTAGTCAATAAATTATCAATGGAAATTCGACAGTCGGATCTAATCCTATGGTCACTGGACTTTGTAGCTACAGTGCTAGTGGTTTTTTTAGGATGATTTTAGTTTTTGTTGTTGTCTTGGTGGTCCTAATTTCAGATCTATATATTTTTGTGAATTCTGAAAAAAATCTTTAACCCTTTTTTCCATTTAAAAAAACTAAAAAACAACCTTAGTATATAATATTCCTAGTAAGTCAAAAAATAATAATTTTTTAAAACTTATTAGAATTTATGTATAACGAAACATATATTAAAATTATAATTAATATCAAACATATTAAGTCAAAATATAATTAAATAAAAATAATAATAATTCTTTAATCTGATGGAATTTAGATACAATAACATATGTATAAAAAGTATAATTAATTTCAAATATGTTCAATAGAAAAATTATAATTGAAGATAATAAAATAAATTATTTTAGTATGGAATAGTATTTATTGATCTTGCAAGTTATGTTACGTAAATATTATAAATATATATCCCTTAAATTTTATGTGAGATATATTTACACTATCAAATTTATGATTTTCAGAAATTAATTAAATAATAGAATTATATATTTATTTTATATTATTAAATTTCTATAATAATTTGTATTATTATGTTTATTTATTTGATTACAACTAATGATTGTGCTTACTAGATTTTTGTCGAGCTAAGATGTAACTACAATATAAGATGTAAAAGCATGCGATGACATAATTAATTAAAGAGATACCTATAGAGAGCATTTGAAAAAATATTGTAATTGGCAACTACTTTCAAACATTTAAACAAGGTTGTGTTGCACCATAGTTCTTTCCAAAAGTTGGCAAAACTATTTATGCTATTTGAAAGATAAACAATTTAAAATAGAATTAACTTGCTTAAACAATATGAAAATAAAATTGACTTTTCTCAAGCAATTTGAAAATAAATAAATGAAACATAGAAATGATATTATTAAAAAATTAATAATATCATTTATATTTTCATATTAATGAACACAAATGTATTTAATTAATTAGTCTAAGTAAATTTAAGTAATATAAAATATTAATTAAACCTAGATGTAAAATACTTCAACCATGTGAATCCATTTTCTTTTAAATAAATAATTGTTTAATACACTTGGGTTTAAAGAAATAATTATTAATTCAATATAAAATATTAAATTCGTTTTATAGGTAAAGTCTTCCGAATAAAAAAAATAAAATCTGCAAATTGTTTTAGATAATTTTTACTTGGAATAATCTTATCTGCAATGAATAGGAAAAACTAAACTATTTAGAAGACCTTCTGGTTCGTGTATCAATCTTCATTCTAAGATATAAATCTGAAACAAATACAAAAACAAAAAGGTCATCATAAAAAATAAATATAATTTAAATATTATGCAATTGATTCTAGAAACATGCTTTGTATCACAACATCTAAGACTATGCATGCTTAAAAAACTTCCCCTAATAATTCATTCTCCTAGAATGGAATTGAATTTATGAAATTGTCTTTCTACAACATCAAAGGTGATCATGGCAGAGGAATCCAACATATTGTTGCAAATTTGCTTCCACTAAGAGCATATCTAGTCAATATATTATCATTGGAAATCCGACAGTAGGATCTAATGCTTTGGTCACTGGACTTTTTACTGGTGGTGCTAGTGGTTTTTTTAGGATCCTTTTAGTTTTTGTTGTTGTCTTGGTGGGCCTAAGACATGATCTTTGTATTTGTGTAATTTCTAAATAAATCTTTACCCCTGTTTCCAATTTTAAAAAGAGCCTTAGTATATAATAATCCTAGTAAGTCAAAAAATAATAATTTTCAAAAATTTATCAGAATTTAAATATAATGAAATATATATATAAATTATAAGTAATATCAAACATATTAAGTCAAAATATAATTAAATAAAAATAATAAGAATTCTCTAATTTGTTAGAATTTAGATATAATATTATATGTATAAAAAGTGTAATTAATTTCAAATATGTTAAATAGAAAAAATGTAATTGAAGATAATAAAATAAATTATTTTAGTATGGAATAGTATTTATTGATCTTGCAAGTTATGTTACATAAATATTATAAATATATATCCCTTAAATTTTATATGAGTTATATTTGCACTATCAAATTTATGATTTATATTTTTATTAAATAATAAATCTATTGTATTTTATATATATATATATATATATATATATATATATATATATATATATATATATATATATATATATATATATATATTATTAACATAACGTAACATTATAGAATTATATATTTATTTTATATTATTAAATTTCTATAATAATTTTTATTATTATGTTTATTTATTTGATTACCACTAATGATTGTCCTTAGTGGATTTTTTTCCAACTAAGATCTAACTACAATATAAGATGCAAAAGCATGCGATGACATAATTAATTGAAGAGATACCTATAGAGAGCGTTTGAAAAAATAAATAAAAGTATTTTGAAATTGGGAACTACTTTCAAACATTTAAACAAGGTTGTGTTGCAACATATTTCTTGCCAAAATTGCCAAAACTATTTTTGCTATTTGGAAGATAAACAATTTAAAATAGAATTAACTTTCTTAAAAAAATTGAAAATAAAATTGACTTGCTCAAGAAATTTGAAAATAAATAAATGAAACATAGAAATGATATTATGAAAAAATTAATAATATAATTTATATTTTAATATTAATGAACAGAAATGTATTTAATTAATTAGTTTAACTAAATGTCACTAATATAAAATATTTATTAAACCTAGGTGTAAAATAGTTCAACCATGCAAATCCATTTTCTTTTAAATAAATAATAGTTTAATACACTAGTGTTTAAAGAAATAACTATAAATTCAATATAAAGTATTAAATTCAAAGGTAAAGTCTTCCAAATAAAACAAAAATATCTACAAATTGTTTTAGATAATTTTTACTTGGAATTATCTTATCTGCAACCAATAGGAAAAACTAAACTATTTAGAAGAGCTTTTGGTTCGTGTGTGAATATTTGTTCTAAGATATAAATCTGAAACAAATACAAAAACAAAAAGGTAATAATGAGAAATAAATATAATTTAAATATTATGCAATTGATTCTAGAAACATGCTTTGTATAACAACATCTAAGGCTATGCATGATTAAAAAACTTCCCCTAATGATTCATTCTCCTAGAATGGAATTGAATTTCTGAAATAGCCTTTCTACAACATAAAAGGTGATCATTGTAGAGGAATCCAACATATTGTTGCCAATTTGCTTCCAGCAAGAGCTTATCTAGCCAATAAATTATCATTGGAAATCTGACGATCAAATCTAATGCTATGGTCACTTGACTTTCTAGTGGTGGTGCTGGTGGTTTTTTAAGGATCCTTTTAGTTTTTGTTGCTGTCTTGGTGGGCTTAAGGCCTGGTCTTTGTATTTTAGTGATTTCAGAAAAAATAATCTTTACACATTTTTTGCAAAAAAAAAAAAAACCGCAGTATATAATAATCCTAGTGAGTCAAAAAATAATATTTTTTTAAAACTTATTAAAATTTACATATAATGAAATATATATTAAAATTATAATTAATATCAAACATATTAATTTAAAATATAATTAAATAAAAATAATAATAATTCTTTAAATTATTAGAATTTAGATATAATAACATATGTATAAAATGTATAATTGATTTCAAATATGCTCAATAGAAAAAACGTAATTGAAGATAATAAAATAAACTATTTAGTATGGAATAGTATTTATTGATCTTACAAGTTATGTTACGTAAATATTATAAATATATATCCCTTAAATTTTATGTGAGTTATATTTGTACTATCAAATTTATGATTTTATAATTTAATTAAATAATCAATCTATTTTATTATAAACAAATATCATAACTTATTTATTGCTATATATATTTTTTAATATATTATTACCATAACGTAACATTATAGAATTATATCATCATTCAGAGTGTGTTCAAAAATAAATCTCATTCTTGGCAATTGCAATATCTTCTTGATCTTATTCTTTAGCAATTGGAATTCTTTGATTATTTCTTCATTACTCATTGTTATAGAGAAATTAATCGAGTAGCGGATTTTTTAGTTAATCTTGCTATTGATAGTAATGCTATTTTTCGTGATATAAGCTCTGTTGAAATTCCTGTTTCAGTGTTGGAATTCTTGCAATAAACATGAGGTTTTTTTGGTCTCTGACTTTTGATAAATTGACCCTCTATTGCCAGCCAGGATAGGCATGTTTATTGTTTATGCTCAGCTGGTAATCTGACTTTGTATGTGGTAATTTGTTATCATATATATAGTTTGGTTGTGAGCTGTCATAAGCATTAAGGGTGACTATGTTTATTGGCTCTTGTTCATTCTTTTTATCTCCAAAAAGTTTTTGAGAGTGGCGGCTTGCTTTGTTTATTATATTCTCTCATAGCTTTTTTTGAGGTTGCTCTCATACAAGGGATATTGATTTCATGATTTGTTAATTGTGACGTGCCATGGCCTTTTGTATAATGATTATTGTCGTACTATTTTTCGGCTTCAGTTGAGATATTATGGTACTTCTCACAGAGGTGATTATGAGGTTTAATCATTATTGGCATATTGTGGTTCACCCGAGATGCATCTCTTAAAATGATTTTTTGGATAGTTGCTTTTTTCACATGAGCGGATCATTCATAATCATGAAAGGTGGTTAAATTATTATAGGCCTTTGGTTTAATTTGATCGAACAAGATGCATCACTAGGCATGTTTTTTCCTAGCTTTTCACATACATGAATCATTCATTACGGTGTATGGTGGCCAATTAATTTATATTTTTCTTGGTTTTTTGCTTCGGCTATATATTAATTTTGGTGCAGAATGTTTTTGTTTATCTACATCGAGGGTGACTTAAGGAATACATCTCTCTGTGGGAAAGGTAACTATTTCTCATGTCTAATATTCTTCTGACTTATCGTGTTTTAGTATCTACTCCTGAGGTAGACATTGTCGACAATTATGGTTATGTTTCTAAAAAGCTTGGGAGAGTTTTTGTTTTGCATAATTTGGAGTTGGAGTCTGAAATTCACAGGGTGGTGGGTAATCATTGGTTGCTCTCTCCTTCTTTTATCTCTTTTTCAGAATTTTTGTCTCATTTTTTTACTATATGTTATGATCTTCTATGGGATAAGACTCTGGTCCAACTTATTGTATCAAAATTTGTGGCACCTCCAATGCTTGATATGCATCATCTTGGGTCAGCTTTGGATAGTTATATTTTTGATATGGGTACTCTTCCTTGTGGGGGCTTCCTTTCTATTCAAAATCTTTTGGAAGATGGTCACTATGGAGATTTGCTCTTTGAAATTAGAATGGGCCTGATTTGTGGCACTATTGATGAAACTCTAAAAGCTGTGCAGAGTTTGTTTGGTTTTATATCTCCCCAGGTTTTGGCCAGAGCACGGGATGTGTTAATTGGCCTTCATGCTCTGATTAATTTCTATTTTTCTTCATCTTCTACTCCTCTCCCTGTGTTTCCTATATAGTCTCTGGTTCCTTATGATGCTCAACCTTCTCCTCCAAAGGAAAGCTCGAGTAATTGGTTTTTTGACTAACTGATTTCACCTCTTGCATATATCTCACACTTTTTTTGTAGGCTGATTATGGGATGGTTTTTTGGGCAGTTCTCATTAACTCAAATTTTTGGAGTTGGACATATTCAGCCTATTTCTGTTTTGGTCATCCTTTGGTTCATATTTTTTGGTCTCCTTGGTATCTCGACATGATTCTCCATATTTTGTATCTCGCTGCTGATAACAGCTGATGGGCCCCTAGATCTTCTTGTTGAATTTTTTTTGTTATTCAGCCCTTCATTTTGTAACCAACTGAGTGTTTAATCAGTTGAGATATATGTCCTATGGGAGCTCTATACATAGGGAAACTATATGGATATAGGGGAGATTTTGGTTCATCAGGATCTAGCTATTTTGTAAGGGTAGTTTAGTTTTCTTTTCTTAAGGCAACAACCGGAGGTTTTCTTGCGTGTTCTTTCCTGCCGGTATGCCTTTTTTGAACCTATTGTAAAAACTATCTAAAAGTAAAATAATAAAGTTTAGTGGCTATGCCACTTTTATTGAAAAAAAAAAAAACACTATAGAATTATATATTTATCTTATATACTTATTTTAAATTATTAAATTTCTATAATAGTTTTTATTATTATGTTTATTTATCTGATTACAACTGATTATTGTCCTTAGTGGATTTTTATCCAACTAAGATGTAACTACAATATAAGATGCAGAAGCATGCAATGACATTATTAATTGAAGAGATGCCTATAGAGAGCATTTGAAAAAATATTAAAATTGGTAACTACTTTCAAACATTTAAACAAGGTTGTGTTGTAGCATAGCTCTTGCCAAAAGTTGGCAAAACTATTTTTTCTATTTAAAAGATAAAAAATTTAAAATAGAATTAACTTTCTTAAACAATATGAAAATAAAATTGACTTGTTCACGCAATTTGAAAATAAATAAGTGAAACATAGAAATGATATTATAAAAAAATTAATAATATCATTTATATTTTAATATTAATGAACACAAATGTATTTAATTAATTAGTTTGAGTAAATGTTAGTAATATAAAATATTAATTAAACCTAGATGTAAAATACTTCAATCATGCGAATCCATTTGATTTTAAAAAAATAATAGTTTAATACACTTGGTTTAAAGAAATAACTATTAATTCAATATAAAATATTAAATTAATTTATAGGTAAAGTCTTCCAAATAAAACAAAAATATCTGCAAATTGTTTTAGATAATTTTATTGCCCTATGTGGCACATGTCTAAAACTCTACTTATTACTAGATTATTTTTTCTAAACTCTCATAGAATGATAATTGTTTTTGATAGAGGTAAAAGGTTGTAACTATGTTGATTATATGTAGACAATGGTCCTGCCACTGTTCTCCTTATTGTTCCTACGAGTCAGCCTCCTTGTTTTTTGGATGCTTCTAATATCAAAAACATAACGTAACATTATAGAATTATATATTTATTTAATATTATTAAATTTTTATAATAATTTTTATTATTATGTTTATTTATTTGATTACAACTAATGATTGTCCTTAGTGCATTTTTGTCCAACTCAGATGTAACTACAATATAAGATGTAGAAGCATGTGATGACATAATTAATTAAAGAGATACCTATAGAGAGCATTTGAAAAAATAAATAAAATTATTTTCAAATTGGGAACTACTTTCAAACATTTAAACAAGGTTGTGTTGCAGCATAGTTCTTGCCAAAAGTTGGCAAAACTATTTTTTCTATTTGGAAGATAAACAATTAAAAATAGAATTAACTTGTTTAAACAATTTGAAAATAAAATTGACTTGTTCAAGCAATTTGAAAATAAATAAATGAAACATAGAAATGATATTATTAAAAAATTAATAATATCATTTATATTTTAATATTAATGAACACAAATGTATTTGATTAATTAGTTTGACTAAATGTCACTAATATAATATATTAATTAAAGCTAGGTGTAAAATAGTTTGACCATGCGAATCCATTTTCTTTTAGAGAAATAATAGTTTAATATACTTGGGTTTAAAGAAATAACTATAAATTCAATATAAAATATTAAATTCGTTTTATAGGTAAAGTCTTCCAAATAAAACAAAAATATCTGCAATTTTTTTTAGATAATTTTTACTTGGAATAATCTTATCTGCAACTAATAGGAAAAACTAAACTATTTAGAAGAGCTTCTAGTTCGTGCATCAATCTTCGTTCTACGATATAAATATGAAACAAATACAAAAACAAAAAGGTCATCATAAGAAATAAATATAATTTAAATATTATGCAATTGATTCTAGAAACATTCTTTGTATCACGACATCTAAGATTATGCATGCTTAAAAAACTTCCCCTAATGATTCATTCTCCTAAAATGGAATTGAATTTCTCAAATAGCCTTTCTACAACATCAAAGGTGATCATTGCAGATGAATCCAATATATTGTTGCCAATTTGCTTCCACCAAAAGCTTATCTACTCAATAAATTATCATTGGAAATCCGACGGTCGGATCTAATGCTATGGTTACTTGATGTTGTAGTGGTGGTGTTGGTGGTTTTTTTAGGATCATTTTAGTTTTTGTTGCTGTCTTGGTGGGCTTAAGGCCTGATCTTTGTATTTCAGTGAATTTTTAAATAAATTTGTACCCCTGTATCCCAAAAAAAAGAAAAAAACCATATTATATAATAAACCTCGTAAGTCAAAAAATAATATTTTTTAAAAACTTATTTTATTTTATATTAAATATCGATAGACCAAAATAAGGAGAGTTTATACAAAAATGAGGATGGGAGGCAAAGCCTTAGCCATTAACTAGTGGGATTATCCCACTAAACAAAGACAACCTCCTACAAAAAGAGTTACAAGAGAGAGTATATACAATGAACCATATACATCAACTAGAGGCTACTGGACACCTATTGCAGAATCTCATCTTGGTTTTCCATCCATGTTGTCCATCCTTGTGGGCCTTCCATCCACACCACCTTCTTCTGCTCCAAGACCTATGTAAACATTTCAAGCTTATCAAAGTAGGGACCTCTGTTGTCCCCGAGTTCCCTGATCAGTTTCTTTAGAGCCTCATCGAATGGAGTTTGGTTCTCCGCAATTGTAGCCCATTCAAAGCCATCCTTCATCTTATATATGAACCTAGTTGCCTAGCCATCCATGAGGAAATGCACCAGCTTCTCCCTCTCAACATTCATCAAAAAACATACCTACACAGCAATTTTATAACGTGTGAGTTTCTTAAAAAACCAGTAAGAGTCCTATTAGTACCTTGGAATTTTTCCTCATTTCTAAGCTTCCAAATACACCAAAGTATGAAAGAAGAGAGAATTTTCCAAAATAGGTTAGCATCCTTCTTGAGACCATGAATGAATCCAGCAATACTATCAAGAGTACAAATATGTTCAGTAATGGAAATTCCAAACATTAGCCAGACCTCTCTGGCAAAAATGCAGTCAAAAAAGATGTGCCGCATAGTGTCAGGATTCCTACATATAGAGCATAGGTCAAAGGTAGCAATGTTATTCCTAATAGGCAGTCTATCAAACATCAATTGCCACCTGAAGCATTTGATTTTAGGAGGGATGGGGGACTTCCATAGTTTCTCAAATGTTTTCTGCCAAGCAGATGTATTAAGGTCAACATACCAGAGGGAGTTAATATGATCGATCACCATGGTATCATGAGTGAGCAATTTGTAGATAGACTTGGCTTTGACCTTGGAGAGGAGGGAGCCATACTTCCATCAGAATGAGAGGTATCTATGAGCATCTACATCAATATTCCTAGGAAGCTCTAGACAAGCACAAGGTTTTTTAATCATATTGTAGGTTCTCTTATGCAAGGCAGGGAGGCCAAACTTATTGCTAAGGTTCTCCCAGCTGATGATATTATCATGTTCCAAGATGTCCATGAGGTATTTAATGCCTTTATTATACCAATTCCTAGCAGAGCAGCCTTGGGTTAAAGCAAGGGGTTTAGAGTTATGGTAGAGATTCCACCATATTGACCTTTCCCCATGCAGAGTATTATTATAGTTAATATTAGAGTTGGTAATAAGTTTACGCACAAGCTCCCAGGCTTTCCAGATGGATTTAAACACCCAAGTGCCTTGAACAGACATAGAGAATCTTCCTGCTATCAGATCACTAAAGGGGAGGGCTTTCCAAGATTTGGCAGACTTGGGGATGCCATTTTGTATGTTATTTCTGACAAGGATCTTCCAAGGTTCTTGTCCTTCCAAGGCATGAAATATCCACTTGGCACCTAGGGAAACTCCTTGCATTCTGAGATCCTTAAGTCCCAGCCCACCAAGTTTCTTATCTATGTGGTACCAGATCCGTTTGACCGCATGGGCCTTTCTTTTACCCTTACCATCAAACCAAAGAAAGTGCCTGATAGATTTTTGGATCTCATAAACTTGGGAGTTACTAAACATCCAGATAGAGGAGTAGTACAAACTATAGGAGAAGAGGATTTTCTAGTAGACTTGGATCCTACCAGCCAGGGATAGAATCCTATTGTCCCATTTATTAAGTTTTTTGTCAATGTTTCTTTGACCCAAATCCACATATCCTTGAGAGAGGGAGAGACAAAAAAAGGGATACTGAGGTACCTGACTATTTTATTGGGTCCTCCCCATGAGTATCCAACCTGCTGAAGCTAGTCTGGGGGTTCCTTGTTCCACCCAAGTAGGATAGACTTGGAATTGGAGATACAAGCACCAGAGGCTCTGCCAAATGTTGCAAGCTTTTGATTGAGGGAGTCAATGTTATTTCTAGAGAGCTCCAGGAAGAGCGCAATGTTATTAGAAAATTGTATGTTGAGCAATTTAGAGTCATCTAGCATCTTAATGCCATGAACTTTAGGGGATAGGGTATCATCTCTTAGGAGGTAAAAGAGGGCATCTGAGGCAATGACAAATAGAGCAGGGGTGAGGGGGCAGCCCTGTCTATTGGATGTAGAAAGAGGAATAGACTGGGAAAGTGATCCATTAACTTCAACTAGGGCGGAGGCATCTTTGAGGAGAATTTGGACATATTTATAGAACTCTCTAGCGAAACCAAAGGCTTTGAGCATCATGAGGATGAAGTCCCATTCCACCCTGTCATAGGCCTTCTCAAAGTCTACAAGGAACATGGCAGTATCTTGATTTGAAGTTTTGGCCCATTCCATAGATTCCTAGCTAGTGACAATGTTCTCCAAGATATACCTTCCTTTGATGAATCTTGTTTGGGTAGAGCAAATGAACTTCGGAAGGATCTTCTCAGGGAGAGAGGCTAGGGCTTTGGCCAGGATTTTATAAGAAGTGTTGAGGAGAGTAATTGGCCTCCAGTTTTTTATGAGGGCTTTGTCCCCATCTTTTGGGATAAGTTTAACAATGCCCGTATTGATGGACTCCCCAAGGGTGCCACTATCAAATGCTTCGGTGTATATGTCATAAAGGTCTTTAGTGACCCACTTAATATTGGTTTTGTAAAACTCAGCAGGAAGTCCATCGGGGCTTGGGGCCTTATCATCCTTAAGGACTTTAATGGCATCAACAATCTCTATCATAGAGATTTTGATCTTGAGAGAAAGAGCTTTAGCCTCAGAGATTCTTTTTGGGATAATGTTGCTGCACCTATTTCTAGCCTCTTTTGAGGCTTCACTATCTTCTGAGGTAAAGAGGATTTTATAAAACATTTCAAAAGCATCTTTGATCTCATTGATGTTCAGGAGTTCCTTATCATCAACTATGATTCTATCAATTTTTTCTCTATTTTGTTTTTGTTTAAGGAAATTGAAGAAGGCTTTAGAGCCTTTATCTCTAAATTTGAGCTAGTGATTACGTGCTCTAATGAAGGCACCCTTGATTTTGACCTATTGATGTTTCCTAAGAATGTCTCTAGCCTGAGCTACCCATTCCGCCAAGACAGAGGAGGAAGGATGTAATTGTATTTCATGCTCCAAGGAGTGGAGCCAATTAGTTAGAGTTTTTTGCACAAGCTTGAAATCCTTGGCTTTCTTCTGGCCTATAGTTTGGAATATTTTTTGCCAAGAGGAGACATTTATGTTCCATCTGAGGGTGTGGGATTGGGGATGTTGAGAGTGCATGTTAAAGAGTCTAACCATTTTAATGGCAGTTAGGGCATCCTTGTCGTTTAGCAGGGAGGTATTAAGGATAAACTTCTTATTGAGAGGATTGTTGTTAGGGATGGAGTTCCTAGTATTGATCACAACAATGATAGGGAAATGGTTAGATAAGGTTACTAGCAGAACAACCATCGAGTTCCCCAAGTGGTTAGGGGAGAAGGAGAAGAAATTTTTATTAACATAGAACCTATCTAATCTAGAATAAATTTAGTTGGGGCCTTGCTGAGAGTTGCACCAAGTGTACCATAGGGAAGAGGATTCAGATTTGCTGCCCTCAAGGGGGTCAAATAGCTGCATGTGTTGTTTAAATCTATCCCAATGAGGTTTCTCTTGGCACTTCCATTCGAAAGGGATACCCCCGGCCTTATCATCTTTGTTTTCAATCATGTTAAAGTCCCTAGCCATGACCCAGGGGATACTTGGAAGGGATGCCAGCCAATTCCAGAGGGACACTCTTTCCCTATGATCATTAGGTCCATATATAGAACATACCCCAAAACAGGAGCCTCTAATATCAAGGGAGGCCCAAGCCACTCTGTTACAAGGGGAGACACCCCTATCCCTAATGTGATTTTCCCACTTAGGGTTAATGAGGAGACCAAATCCACCCTTTCCCTTAGGATGATTGGTGTATATTTTGATCGCATCTCTCCAAATAAAATCAAGTGTAGTGTCAAGGGAGAACTCAATAGATTTAAGCTCTTGAAGCATCAAGAAATCTAGATGTTTATGACAATTTAGAAACCTCTTAATAAAAAACTTTCTATTAGGTGACTCCAAGCCTCTAATATTCCATGAGATGTATTTCATGAGAAAAGGGGATTAAGAGGGACTATTTGGGAGACCATTTTGATCTCTAAACTTTTTCTTATTTTTGGAGCCAAAAGGCCTGCCTTTCTTTTTAGCCATGGAGGAACTTTTAATGAGGTCATCCTCTTCCTCACTAAGCTCAGTTAGCTCAATTTTACCATATGCAGTTTATACAATGTTCGACCCAGGTACTTGGGAGCCTAGAAAGCCAAGGAGCATTGAGCTAGAGTTAATGTCCTCTAGTCCCTTATTAGCATAAATGACTTCAATAATGTGTTTGTCCTCTATTTCATTTAGCAGAGATGCAGTCGTGGGGTTGCAGGTGCTAACATCAGGGGTAGCCTCTGTAAATAATGTGGATTCAGATTGTTTGGGGGTCCCACACCTGAGCATAATTTTTGTAGGGTTATCACTTGTGCTAGCATCACCAGCACCACAATCAAGCTTCTCTAAATTTTTAACCATATTTTTAACCAGGGAGGTGGTCAGAGTTTTTGAAGCTTTTAGTATGTCATGTGAAGCTTTTAGTATGTCATCATTCATAGTGTGGGGTATTTGATATTGGTAGTCAATTGATTAGTAGTTTGATCACTAGCTCAGATTTGATTTAAGGCGAGTTGTTGGGCATTCCTTCGTCTCCACTTTCTTGATGTGACTGTTTGAAAACAATCAGAAGGTGAATCCTAAAAAAATTTGGAGGGAACGGAAGCAGGGATGAGGGGTTCAGTAGTGGTGTCAATAATCATTGGATTTAATTGAACAGGGATGAGGCTAGGAGTCAAGCTTAAGGAGGGAACATCTTTAGGGTTGGTATTGTTTCCAACAGAATGAAGGTTGCTTGGGTTAGGGATAGGCTCCTTATCGAAGCTAGGGTTTTCAGATGTCCCTGCTAGGTTAGTGTTATTTTTTTGTTTCCTGCGGTTGATGATTGGGCAGTTCTTTCGAAGAGGCCCTTCTTTTTTGCACAAAAAATAGGTGTCCAGTCCTCCAAGTATTTCAATAGGGCAAACAAATGTTTCATCACCGATGTTAAGGTTTAGCAGAGGAGGGATGTCGACCCCAGGTTTAATGGATATAAGTATTCTTGCATCAAGGTTAGGGACTAAACGCATTGTTTCATCAACCTGAATTATTCTCCCAAATGTTTCCAATACCTGGGGAAGAAAACACCATAGGAAGGGAGGGACATCCTTAAGGATGACCCATCTAGGGCTTGAGAGTGCAAGAACTTCCTCATTGACTGCCTCTGAAGACCAGGCTAGGACACGAAAGGAGGTGTTCCCAATAGTCAAGTATTGTCTTTTAAGATTTTCAACCTGGGATTCATGATTATTAAAAAAGATAATATATAGACCTTTCTGGACTTACCTACAGAATGAAATCTTAAGCCCTAACTTCAAACTCTAAAGATTATGAAACCAATCATCTAGGAATTTCCTAGGCGGGCATTTCTCAATATTAACACAAGCGAAAAAAATTGTAGTATAGCTTAACCTAGATTTTTTGGAAATAATTTCTTTCAACATTTCATCGTTTGGTGAAATGTAGAAAGAATTTGAGGGCATGGTAGGGCTCTTACCTTCCTCACCGGGTCATTCACCTCCAGGAGTCTTAAAAAATATTGCACTAGGGTGGAATCCATGGGCAGACGGAGCAACGGTCTCGGCAAAGGTTTTCTTTCGATTTGTTTGAGCCTGCTCAAAAGGTTTAACGGTCTCAGAAAATGTTTTTGTTTGGCTTGAATGAGCCTGATCGGTGGGTTGAGGAGAATTAATGGCAGCACCATTAGACTCAAGCTCCATTGGGAGCTACGGAGGAGTCACACGAGCGACCAGAGGTGTGATTAATGGTTAGGTTAATGTGCAGAAAAAATACATTAAGCGCCAAGCAGAAAGTAAATACAAAATAGTAATAACGACATGAAGTAAATATAAAACAGTAATAAGGGCACAGAGAGAAAATGCAAACCACATGGAGGAGATTAACTCCTCCACATCCTCGCAGAGTTGGCCATGTCAGACAATGCCGGTGATGTTGGAGAGCACGTAGTCCGCAACAAACGCTCCAAAAATTGCTCCAGAATTCGCAGTCCAAATTCATAGTCCAAAATTCGCCCTAGAATGATATCGTTTGGATAAAGCTATCTCTGGAGTATCATTTAGCATACATTCGTTATCAGTTTGATTCTGCGTCTTGAGTTTATTACTGCTAAATAACTGTCGTGCGACTCAAGAATCCCTTTTTTCAATTTATCAAACCCACGATTTTTAGCAGCGACTGAACAATGAAAACTCTGAACTTTTTCTTTTAAAAAATCACAATTTTCACCAGCAACCCTACCTCGACTCTTCTGAGAAATTCGTTTCTCTGATTAAAACCTACGGACCATATTTTCAATAAAACCCTAATCGATTCCTTTCAAAATCTCTTTTTCG
Organism: Cryptomeria japonica; assembly: GCF_030272615.1. Lineage (NCBI taxonomy): Eukaryota > Viridiplantae > Streptophyta > Pinopsida > Cupressales > Cupressaceae > Cryptomeria > Cryptomeria japonica. The sequence continues at coordinate 839,876,459 of NC_081409.1, read as the reverse complement.
CATCCTAAAATCTAGTTTTTCACATTTCTGCCTAGTTGTGTTTCCGTCGAATTAATTCCAATCATCCAATTTTTTGCATTTTTGCCTAGTATTTCTACCGAATATTAAGTCAAAAAATAATTAAATAAAAATAAAAATAATTCTTTAATTTGTTATAATTTAGATATAATAACATATGTATAAAAAGTATAATTAATTTCAAATATGTTCAATAGAAAAAATGTAATTGAAGATAATAAAATAAATAATTTAAAATGGAACAATATTTATTGATCTTGGAAGTTATGTTACGTAAATATTATAAATATATATCCTTTAAATTTTATGTTAATTATATTTTTACTACCAAATTTATGATTTTATAATTTTATTAAATAATAAATCTATTTTATTATAAACAAATATCATAAATTATGTTTTGCTATATATTATATTTTTAATATAATAAGAATATTTTAATATATTATTAACATAACATAACATTATAGAATTATATATTTATACTATATATTTATTTTATATTATTATATTACTATAATAATTTTTATTTATTTGATTACAACTAATGATTTTCCTTAGTGGATTTTTGTGGAACTAAGATGTAACTACAATATTAGATGCAGAAGCATGCGATGACATAATGAATTGAAGAGATACCTATAGAGACCATTTGAAAAAATAAATAAAAGTATTTTGAAATTGGAAACTACTTTCAAACATTTAAGCAATGTTGCGTTGCAACATAGTTCTTGCCAAAAGTTGGCAAAACTATTTTTCTATTTGGAAGATAAACAATTTAAAATAGAATTAACTTTCTTAAACAATTTTAAAATAAGATTGACTTGTTCAAGCAATTTGAAAATAAATAAATGAAACATAGAAATGATATTATAAAAAAATTAATAATATCAGTTATGTTTTAATATTGTTTTTTTATATTAAATATCGAGAGACCAAAATAAGAAGAGTTTATACAAAAATGAGCATGGGAGACAGAGCCTCAACCATCAACCATAGAGATTATCTCACTAAACATAGACATCCTCCTACCAAAAAAAAGTTATGAGAGAGAGTATATACAGTGATCCATAAACATCAACTAAAGAGATACTAAACACTTATTGAAGAATCTCATCCTGGTTTTCCAACCATATTGTCCACCCTTGTGGGCCTTCCATCCACACCACCTTCTTCCACTCTAGGACCTAGGTAAACATCTCGAGCTTATCAAAGTAGGGACCTTTGTTTTCCCTGAGTTCCTTGATCAGTTTCTTTAGAGCCTCATCGAATGTCATTTGGTTCTCCGCAATCCTAGCCCATTCAAAGCCATCCTTCATCTAATATATGAACATGGTTACCTGGCCATCCCTGAGGAAATGCAGTAGCTTCTCCCTCTCAACATTCATCAAAAAGCATACCTACACAACAATTTTATAACGTGTGAGTTTCTTAAAAAACCTAGTAAGAGTCCTATCAGTACCTTGGAATTTTTCCTCATTTCTAAGTTTCCAAATAAACCGAAGTATGAAAGAAGAAAGAATTTTCCAAAATAGGTTAGCATCCTTCTTGAGGCCATGAATGTTTAGTAATGGAGATTCCAAACATCAGCCAGACCTCTCTGGCAAAAATGCAATCAAAAAAGATGTGCTGCATAGTTTCAGGCTTCCTACATATGGAGCATAGGTCGAAGGCAGCAAAGTTATTCCTAATAGGTAGTCTATCCAACATTAGTTGCCACTTGAAGAATTTGATTTTAGAAGGGATGGGGGACTTCCATATTTTCTCAAACATTTTCTGCCAAGAAAAGGTATTAAGCTCAACATACCAGAGGGAGTTAACATGATCTATCACCGTGGTATCATGAGTGAGCAGTTTGTAAATAGACTTGGCTTTGACCTTGGAGAGGAGGGAGCCATCCTTCCATTGAAACAAGAGGTATCTATGAGCATCTACATCAGTGTTCCTAGGAAGATCTAGACAAGCACAGGCATTTTTAATCATATTGTAGGTTCTCTTATGCGAGGCAAGGAGGCCAAACTTATTGCTAAGATCCTCCTAGCTGATGAGATTATCATGTTCCAAGATGTCCATGAGATATGTAATGCCCTTATTAGACCAACACCTAGCAGAGCATCCTTGGGTTAAAAGAAGGGGTTTAGAGTTATGGTAGAGATTCCACCATATTGACCTTTCCCCAGGCAAAGTGTTATTACAGTCAATATTAGAGTTGGCAATAAGTTTACGCACATCCTCTGAGGCTTTCCAGATGGACTTAAACACCCGAGTGCCTTGAACAGACACAGAGAATCCGCCTGCTACCAGATCACTAAAGGGGAGGGATTTCCAAGATAAATGGCAGACTTGGGGATGCCATTTTGTATGTTATTTCTGACAAGAATCTTCCAAGGTTCTTGTCCTTCCAAGGCATGAAATATCCACTTGGTAGCCAAAGAAATTCCTTATGTTCTGAGATCCTTTAAGTCCCAGCCCACCAAGTTTCTTATCTATGTGGCATCAGATCCATTTGACCGCATGGACCTTTCTTTTACCCTTACCTTTAGACCAAAGGAAGCACTTGATAGATTTTTGAATCTCATAAATTTGGTAGTTACTGAACATCCAAATAGAGGAGTAGTATAAACTATAGGAGGAGAGGATTTTCTGGCAAACTTGGATCCTACCAGCCAAGGATAGAACCCTATTATCCCATTTGTGGTTTTTTGTCAATCTTTTTTTTGACCCAAATCCACATGTCTTTGAGAGAGCAAGAGATAGAAAAAGGGATACAAAGGTATCTGACTATTTTATTGGGTCCTCCCCATGAGTATCCAAATTTCTGAAGACAGTCTGAGGGTTCCTCTTTTCACCCAAGCAGAATAGATTTGGAATTGGAGATATGAGCACTAGAGGCTCTACCAAAGGTTGCAATTTTTTGATTGAGGGAGTCAATGTTATGCCTAGAGAGCTCCAAGAAGAGTGCGGTGTCATTAGCAAACTGTATGTTGAGAAATTCAGAGTCATCCGACATCTTAATGCCATGAACTTTAGAGGATAGGGTATCATCTCTTAGGAGGTAGAAGAGGGCATTTGAGCCAATGACAAACAAAGCAGGGGCAAGGGGGCAGCCCTGTCTAATGGATCTAGAAAGAGGAATAGGTTGGGAGAGTGACCCATTAACTTCAACCAGGGTGGAGGCATCTTTGAGGAGAATTTGAACATATTTACAGAACTCGCTAGGGAAACCAAAGGCTCTGAGAATCATGAGGATGAAGTCCCATTCCACCCTGTCATAGGCTTTCTCAAAGTCCACAAGGAACATGGCAGTATCTTGATTTGAGGTCTTGGCCCATTCCATAGATTCCTAGCTAGTGACAAGGTTCTCCAAGATATACCTACCTTTAATGAATCATGTTTGGGTAGAGTAGATAAACATGGGAAGGATTTTCTCAAGATGAGAGGCTAGGGCTTTGGCCAATATTTTATAGGAAATGTTAAGGAGGGTAATTTGCCTCTAGTTTTTAATGAGGGCTTTGTCCCCATCTTTTGGGATAAGTTTAACATTGCCCCTATTGATGAACTCCCCAAGGGTGCCATTATCAAATGCTTCAGTGTATATGTCATATAGGTCTTTGGTGACCCACTCAATATTGGTTTTGTAAAACTCAATAGGAAGTCCATCAGGGCCTAGGGCCTTATCATCCTTGAGGGATTTAATGGCATCAACAATTTCTATCATAGAGATTTTGGTCTTGAGAGGGAGAGCTTCGTTCTTGAAGATTCTTTTTGGGATAATGTTACTGCACCTATTTCTAGCATCTTTTGAGGCTTCACTATCCTCCGAGGTAAAGAGGGTCTTATAAAACATTTCAAAAGCATCTTTGATCTCATTGATGTTCAGGAGTTCCTTATCCTCAACTATGATTCTATCAATTTTTTCTCTATTTTGTTTTTGTTTATGGAGATTGAAGAAGACTTTAGAGCCTTTGTCTCTGAATTTGAGCCAATGATTATGGGCTCTACTGAAGACACCCCTGATTTTGACCTATTGATGTTTCCTAAGAATGTCTCTAGCCTAAGAGACTCATTCTGACAGGACAAAGGAGGGAGGATGTAATTGTATTTCATGCTCCAAGGAGTGGAGCCATTTAGTGAGAGTTTTTTCCATAAACCTGAGATCCTTGGCTCTCTTCTGGCCAATAGTTTAGAATATTTTATGCAAAGAGGAGACGTTTCTACTCCATCTGAGGGTGTGGGACTGGGGATATTGAGAGTGCATGTTAAAGAGTCTAACCATTTTAATGGCAGTTAGGGCATCCTTGTCAATTAGTAGGGAGGTATTTAGGATAAACTTCTTATTGAAAGAATTGTTGTTAGGGATGGAGTTCCTAGTATTGATGATAGCAATGATAGGGAAATGGTCAGATAAGGTCACTAGAAGAACAACCACCAAGTTCCCCAAGTGGTTAGGGGAGAAGGAGAAGAAATATTTATTAACATAGAACCTATCTAATATGGAGTAGATTCGGCTGGGCCCTTGCTGAAAGTTGCACCAAGTGTACCATAGGGCAGAGGATTCAGATTTGCTACCCTCAAGGGTGTCAAATAACTGCATGTGTTGTTTAAACCTATCCTATTGAGGTTTCTCTTGGTACTTCCATTCAAAAGGGATACCCCCAGCCTTATCATCTTGGTTTTTAATCATGTTAAAGTCTCCAGCCATGACCTAGGGGATACTCAGAAGGGCTGCTAGCCAATTCCAGAGGGACACTCTTTCCCTATGATCATTAGGTGCATATATAGAACATACCCCAAAATAGGAGCCTCTAATATCCAGGGAGGCCTAGGACACTTTTTTACATGGGGAGATGCTCCTATCCCTAATGTGATTTGCCAACTTAGGGTTAATGAGGATACCAACTCCACCCTTTCCCTTAGGATGATTGGTGCATATTTTGATCGCATCTCTTCAAATAAAATCAAGCACAATGTCAAGGGAGAACTCAATGGATTTAAGCTCTTGAAGCATCAAAAAGTCTATATGTTTATGACAATTCAAAGACCTTTTAATAAAAAACTTCCTATCAGGTGACTCCAAGCCTCTAATATTCCATGAGATGTATTTCATGAGAAAAGGGGATTAAGAAGGACTGTTTGGGAGACCATTTTGATCTCCAGACTTTTTCTTATTCTTGGAACCAATAGGTCTGCCTTTATTTTTGGCCATGGAGGATCCTTTCATGAGGTCATCATCTTCCTCACTAAGCTCAGTTAGCTCATTTTTACCATCTATAGTTTCTACAAAGTTTGACCCAGGCACTTGGGAGCCTGGAAATCTGAGCATTGAGTTAGACTTAATGTCTTCTAGACCCTTATTAGCATAGATGACTTCAGTAATATGGTTGTCCTCTATTTCATTTAGCATATATGTTGTTGCGGGGTTGGAGGTGTTAACATTAGGGGTAACGTCTGCAAATATTGTGAATTCAAATCGTTTGGGGATCCCATACCTGAGCATCATTTTCACAGGATTATCACTCATGCTAGCATCACCAACACCGCGATCAAACTTCTCTAAATTTTTAACCATATTTTTAACTAAGGAGGTGGTCGGAGTTTGTGAATCATTTATTATGTTATCATTCGTCGCGATGGGGTATTTGCTAGTAGTTGTCTACTAATTGGCAATTTGATCACCAGCTCGGATTTGATTCAAGGTGAGTTACTTGGCATTCTTTCGTCTTGGCTTTCTTGATGTGACTGTTTGAAAATGGTCAGAAGTCAAACCCTCAGAAATTTTGGTGGGAATAAAAGCAGGGTTGAGGGGTTCAATAGTGGAGTCAACATTCATTGGATTTAGTTCAACATGGATGAGGCTAGGAGCAGAGCTTAAGGTGCGATCATCTTTAGGGTTATTATTTTTTCCAGCAGAATGAGGGTTTCTTGGGTTTGGGATCGACTCCTTATCGGTGCTAGGGTTTTCAAATGCTCCTGCTAGGTTAGTGTTATTATTTTGCTTCCTACGGTTAATGATTGGGCAGTTCTTTCCAAGATGCCCTTCTTTTTTGCACAAAAAATAGGCGTTTAGTCCTCTAAGTATTTCAATAGGACAAACACACATTTCCTCACTGATGTTAAGGTTTAGAAGTGGAGGGATGTTGACCCCAGGTTTGATGAAGATAAGTATTCTTGCATCAAGGATAGGGACTAAATGCATTGTTTCATCAACCCGAATTAATCTCCCAAATGTTTCCAATACCTGGGGAAGAAAACGGCAGAGGAAGGGAGGGACATCCTTAAGAATGACCCATATAGGGCTTGATATCATAAGAACTTCCTCGTTGACAGCCTCTGAAGACCAGGCTAGGGCATGAAAGGAGGTGTTCCCGACAGTCCAGTATTGTCGTTTGAGGATTTCAACCTGGGATTCATGATTATTAAAAAAGATAATATAAAGACCTTTCTGGACTTGCCTATAGAATGAAATCTTAAGCCTTAATTTCAAATTCCATGAGATTATGAAACCAATCATCTAGGAATTTCCTAGGCGGGCATTTCTCAATATTACAACAAAAGAAGAAAATGGCAGTATCACTTAACCTAGATTTTTTGGAAACAATTTCTTTCAACATCTCATCATTTGGTGAAATGCAGAAAGAATCTGAAGGCATGGTGGGGCTCTTACCTTCCTCACCTAGTCGTTCCCCTCCAAGAGTCTTAAAAAACCTCACACTAGGGTGGACTCCATGAGCAGACGAAGCAATAGTCTAAGCAAAGGTTTTTTTTTGGTTGGAATGGACCTGATCGGCAGGGCTAAGGGAATTAAGGGCACCGCCATCTGACTCTGGTTCCATTGGAGGCCATAGATGGGTCGCATGAAGGACTAGGGAGGTGCAATTAAGGGTTAGGTTGAGATGCAAATCGAGTACATTTGAATGCTAGACAAAATTAAATCAAAGTAAATGCAGCTTAATATATGAGTAAAGGAGAACATTAAATGAAGAGTATAAGGAAAAATTGTCCGCAACCCGCATGGAGGAGGGAGTCCTCCTCTAGAACCACTGAGTGTTCACGTGCCTCAATCCAGATTTGACGATCTACTTTCAGCGATTTGCATTTTTCACCCTTCACGCATTCACCATTCACACCAAGTTTTCTCCCCTTTTGCTGGAAGGCTGAGAGAGGCAGCTCCTAGGAAGCTGGCGGTGGAATGTATAGGTGAAGGAGTTCTGTTTGTGGAAGCAGATGTAGATGTTACTCTTACTGAATTTAGAGATATTCAACCACTGATTCCCAAATTTGATGAATTGTTGCACAACATTCTCAGCCCTCAGAATGTCATTAACTCTCCCCTTCTTCTCATTCAGGTTTGTAAATCTAGGGTTTTTAACCAGATTTTTGTTTCTGTGCCATGGCGAGTAGATCTATTAATTCACAAAAATATCATTTTCAAAAATCACAATCCCTACCAATAAAATAGTAGTTCTTCATCTTTCGTCTTCACCAAATAATCAGTCTGTAATGAGCAATTCAATAATTCCAACACCTTCTCACAAATTTTTGATTAAATAAGGAGTGAATTCGATCTGCACTGTCGATCTATGAAATTTGGTGTCTTATTCTTCTGGTGTTCGTTGATTGATGCTTATGTTGTTCGCTGATCACAAAAAAAATTTGATCTTCTACCAATTCTATGGATCTATGCTGGTAAAATTCGCTGATTAAAATCCAAGTTCGCTAGTTGAAATCGCTCCATAGTTCCTCGGCCATTTATATATAATTTATCATGTTTTAATATTAACTAACACAAATGTATTTAGTTAATTAGTTTGAATAAATGTCTCTAGTATAAAATATTAAATAAAGCTAGAGGTAAAATAGTTCACCCATGCGAATCCATTTTATTTTAAATAAATAATAGTTTAATACACTTGGGTTTAAAGAAATAACTATTAATTCAATATAAAATATGAAATTCATTTTATAGGTAAACTCTTCCAAATAAAACAAAAATATGTGCAAATTGTTGTAGATAATTTTTACTTGGAATAAGCTTATCTCCAACGAACAGGAAAATTTAAAATATTTAGAACAGCTTCTGGTTCGTGCATCAATCTTTGCTCTAAGATATAAATCTAAAACAAATACAAAAACAAAAAGGTCATCATAAGAAATAAATATAATTGAAATATTATGCAACTGATTCTAGAAACATGCTTTGTATCACAACATTTAATACTATGTATGCTTAAAAAACTTCCCCTAATGATTCATTCTCCTAGAATGGAGTTGAATTTCTGAAATAGCCTTTCTACAACATCAAAGGTCATCATGGCAGAGGAATCCAACATATTATTTTCAATTTGCTTCCACCAAGAGCTTATCTAGTCAATAAATTATCATTGGGAATCCAATGGTCGGATCTAATGCTTTGGTCACTATACTTTGTAGTGGTGGTGCTAGTGGTTTTTTTAGGATCCTTTTAGTTTTTGTTGCTGTCTTGGTGGGCCTAAGGCATGATCTTTGTAGTTCTATGCTTTCTGAATAAATCTTTACCCCTTTTCCAATTAAAAAAAGCCTTAGTATATAATAATCCTAGTAAGTCAAAAAATAATAACTTTTTAAAACTTCTTAAAATTTAAATATAATGAAATATATATTAAAATTAATATCAATCATATTAAGTCAAAAGATAATTAAATAAAAATAATAAGAATTCTTTAATTTTTTACAATTTAGATATAATAACATATGTATAAAAAATATAATTAATTTCAAATATGTTCAATAGAAAAAATGTAATTGAAGATAATAAAATAAATTATTTTAGTATGGAATAGTATTTATTGATCTTGCAAGTTATGTTATGTAAATATTATAAATATATATCACTTAAATTTTATGTGAGTTATATTTTCACTATAATTTTATGATTTTATAATTTTATTAAATAATAAATCTATTTGATTATAAAGAAATATCATAAATTATTTTATATTATTAAATTTTTATAATAATTTTTATTATTATGTTTATTTATTTGATTACCACTAATGATTTTCCTTAGTGGATTTTTGTCGAACTAAGATGTAACTACAATATAAGATGCAGAAGTATGCGATGACATAATTAATTGAAGAGATACCTAGAGAGAACATTTGAAAATGTTGATGTAACTATTTATTTATTTTGGATATTATTACATCTTACTTAAATTTACTTAGGTACATGCATATCATAGTAGTTTGGGTATAAGACACTTGGGTGTTTGTGACATATTGGGATAGTGTGTGTAGGAGAATTTCCACCTTTTGTGGTCTTATCTTGTTATTACATTCCACCTTCACTGGGTGATCCACCTCATGTGAAATATTATAATGTTTCTCATACCTACCAAACCTATTTCCTACCTACCCTTGTTTGTAATTGAGCCATATGTCATATTTGTGTGCTCACATATCCATATAGCCTTGCCTATATAAGTGGGCTCATATTCATTGTATGTAACAACAATTGATTGATTGATGATCCACTTGATTAGTATTTCATATTGATAGAATATAGTTTATTCTTATCAAATTTTGTCTTTATTTTGTACTTTTCATTGAGCTCTTGATCTTGGTAAAATCTCAAATGGTATAAGAGCCTAAAGGGCTTCATTGATTAGTCTTTTGGAGACATTTTAGAGGCTTCAATTTTTGGATCTGGGGAGGTGATATTTTTGGGGGTGACATATAGCAATTTGGACATCATGGTTGAGTTCAGGAGGCCATTTCCATAAAAATTGAGTATAAACTTTTCTTATTTTGGAGAAAATCAGTTTTGGAGGAAACATTTGCCCAATTAAGCGATACGGTACGGATTCAAAAAATAATAATTTGCAAATTTCTTTTTTAATTTTTATCATTTTTAATTTCACATTTTTTTAATATATGTTGTAAAAGGTTCTATTTATTAAAAAGATCAAAATATATATATTTTGAGGGGGACAACCCCCCGACACCCCGTATCGTGTGATAATTATCTGCAGGACGTTCGTATTGTTTTGGGGCCACCGCCCACTGTACTTCTCTGCACAACGGCCTCACCGTGCCTCCAGAACATGTACTTTCCTTTCTCTATGGAGCCACCTTTGTCGACAACACACTGTTCTTCCTGGCAACACCGGTCCCCATCGAATCCTCCTTCTCCGCCTTCGACCTTCATTGGTGGGCATCGCCTCTGCTAGCTCTTTGCGCGTTCTCCACCGGCATTTTTCTCCGCGACCTGTAGCTGCTCTGCAACCCTGGCCGACACTCTGCAACTTCCCACCCTCCAATCCCTCACCGGTCATTTTTCTCCCCCATTCTCTGGTCCTTCTGGCCCCCGTGCTCCTGGCCAAATCACCACCGCCCTCCACGCCGACACCACCTCTAGGGTGGGAGGACCCACATCTACCACGTGGTAGGTGGCTACTGGCCCATGGGCTAAACATCCTGATAGGTCATCCTGCATAGTTAGCACCACATCAACTTATTGTACACCTAGTTGGCATGTCACACCATTGCTGATGTCATCGATCATACTGACACATCACCTGTACGGACCAAATTTCAGCCACTTGTACAGTCGGTACAGTATGAACAACCATGCAAGGGGAGGTGAAGTTTTTTTGACAGCCAGAAGGGCGTCAAATTTAAGGTAATGATTTGATGATGTCAGCCTACATCAACAGTATTTTGAAATTTTTTACCCCCTCTCTATTTTCATTTTCAATTTTGTAGTCCGACTTCAAATGGCCATATCTTGCTCATTTTGGCTCCTTTTTTGGTGTAATTTTTTTGAAATGGGCTAGAATTTTGTGCTCTTCACAATAACGGAGGAATTTTCTGATTGTGATGGATGGAATTTTCATGATTTGCATATTTTCATGACTGTACTTGTCTAATCCCATATTTTGCAACTTCAGAGGCTTTGTTTGGGGTCATACGACCCCCTTTTCAGTGTCATTTTTTTTAAAGTGCATACTTTTTTATCTACTTTCATAATCTTCCATTAGTTTGTAGTGATTTTGAGTATAAATTGTACTGTCAGTAATTGGTCATTTTTGGCCTATTTGGTACTTGTATTTTTCTTGGATCTTAGTTTAGATCACTTGCAGTATTTGTTGAAGTCTCATATATCTCATTTGAGGTAGTTGTAAAGTTGAAATCAGAAGTCCACCTTGCCTTGTTTTGAAAGTGGCTCATTGCATACGCACTAAGTATAAAATGCCAAATCATCATTTTATTTGGGGGGGGGTTTCTTGATTGAGTATTTTGCGGGGGTGTCTTGTGTGATTGTGCCTCTCTCTATCATTTTTTTTTTCATTTTAGTGCTATGGGCTCCTAAATTTCCACTTTACCTCCTTATAACTATGCTTCATGGAAGATTAAGGCTTGGAGTAAACTAATGGAAAAAGGACTCATTCATTATGTAAATAGAACTATAACAACACCACCTGATCCTAAGGTTGATCCTAATGTTCAAACTAAATGGCTCACTAAGAATTCTATGGCAATTGGAACTCTTAGAAAGTATTTATCAAATGAGCTCATTTTTCACATTGATAAGTGTACTAAAATTAAAGAGGCTTGGGATATTTATGAGAAATTGTATGGACAAGTTGATGAGATTAAAGGCTACAATCTTGATAGTAAACTCACAACATTGGATCCCAAGGATTTTCACACAATCCAAGATTATGTCATAAAAGAAAATCAGCTAAGAGCAAAGCTAAAGGATTGTGGCATTGACAAAAAGGATGCTCAATTGGTTTATAGCTTGTTGGACAAACTTCCTTCAGAGTATGTAGCCTTTGTATCTAGCTTTCACACCCATAGGTTAGTTCAAGGTTCCTCATACACTTCTCCCTCATTTGATGCATTCACGGAGATATTGATACTTGAGAAATCTAAGTTGACCAAGATGGGGATTCTCAAATCTTCAAAGTCACAAGCTTTGGTGGCTAATAAGGGGAATCAAGGAAAAGGCAAGAACCAAAAGCAACCTAAGCCTAAACAAGATGGAGCACAATCCTCCTCTCGACAACAAGGTGACTCACCTAAGAGGAAATCATATAAGGACAATCTTTTTTGTGCATATTGCAAGAAGTTAGGACATGATGAACAACATTGTTACAAGACGGATATTGATGAGTTGAAGAATCTTCTTGAGAAGAACAAAATCAACCTACCTTCTATAATATCTACATTGGATTCTTCTTGCAAGGAAAAGGATAAAGGAAAGGATCACTCTTTTGGGATAAATAAAGGAAAGGGACAAGCTCTTTGTGCACTACTACAAGTCATGATTTAGGGAGATGATTTCTAGACTCAGGGGCTTCTCATCATATAGAATCTTCACAATCTATGTTCTCTTCATTTGAGCCTTGCTACAGGACACAGATTTTGATGGGCAATCATACATATATAGATGTGATTGGGAAAGGATCTATTTTCATTTGGGATAACTCCTTCAATGATGTGTTGTGTGTACCCCACTTGACAAACAATCTTCTTTCCATCTATCAAATCACACATGGAGCAACTAGGAAAACTGTGGAGTTCACACCTGATTCAGTTATCATTAGAGACTTGGAGACTAGAGCTATCATTGCGAATGGGGTGGTTGATCATGCATCTTAGTTGTACTCGTTTTCACATTTTGGTCCTATTGATGAGGTTGATTCTTCCTATCTTGATGATTCAGATTTTAAGGAGAACTTTGGGTACTTGAACTTGGGTGTTCTCAAATGTGACCCCATTCTTGAGCCTTGCAATTCATATCCTCATATTGATATCACATCACCTATTGCACCTGATGATGCAGCTAGTGTGACATTTTTGCCTTCTTATGATTCAGTGCACCAGGATATACCATATCTTCCAGCTTCAGTTTCATGGGATGATTACTTGATAACCATTGCAGGTTTGTTTGTGGAGTCCTAGATTGTATATTTTTGAGACATCATTGATGACATCCATCTTCTCTTTTATGAAGATGATCCTTCTTTGATTGTTGCGAGGGAACACTTTGACCCTCTTGTGCATTCTCTACATGATCATTCTTTAGAGGTTGACATGATTCTAGATACTTTTGTATAGCAATTGGAGGAGGTCTCTTTATTCTTTGAAGATACATGTGAGTCTTTGGATATTGTTCTACATTCCTCTCCACTAGGTCTTGGAGTTCCTTTTTCAGAAATGTGGAGAATTTCACCACCTTTGGAGGGGTTATCTTTCAGTGTCGATATGGGGACACTTAAGCAGTTTTCATAGATTCCATTCATCATGAGTTTTTTCCTACATCTTCCCTTCATGATTGGGGAGACTTCATGGATACACCTTTGGTTTTATTTCTTCCCAAGGGGAGGATTATTGTTTGACATTCATGGAGAAGTTTCTTCATACATCATCAAGCTTCTATCATCGGTGTAGATTCTACATTAAGAGGGGGCTACTTGGTCTCTCTTCTTCTTCTTCTCTAATATGGGGGGGACTTTTTCCTCTCATGGGGTTTTGTCCTTCACATGCTTCTATGAGAGTTCTCTTGTATAGTTTTCATCTCTTTTTGGAGGGAGGGTTTTTTCCCATTGGGTTTTTCTCTCTTTTCCTAATTTGTGATAGATTTCAATGCATTGGTTTGTATGCATTTGCATGTGTACATGGGTACCTAACATGGCATAGTAGTCGTGACCCATCTTGCATTGCTTAGTTGCATTATAGAATTAAATGCATTCCCCTAAGTTGCACTTAAGGGGGCTGTTGGTGTAATTATTTATTCATCTCATATATTTGTACACCTTACTTAAGTTTACTTACTTACATGCATATCATATTAGTTTGGGTATGAGACACATGGGTGTTTGTGCCACATTCGGATAGTGTGTGTAGGAGAATTTCCACCTTTGGTGGTCTTATCTTGTTGTTACATTCTACCTTCGGTGGGTGATCCACCTCATGTGGAATATTATAATGTTTCTCCTACCTACCACACCTATTTACTACCTACCCTTATTTCTCATTCAGCCACATTTCATGTTTGTGTGCTTACATATCCATATAGCCTTCCCTATATAAGCAGGCTCCTATTCATTGTATGTAACAACGATTGATTGATTGATGATCCAGTTGATCAGTATTTCATCTTGATAGAATACAATTTATTCCTATCAATATTTGGTCTCTATTTTGTACTTTTCCTTGAGCTCTAGATTTTGGAAAAATCTCATAGAAAAAATAAATAAAAGTATTTTGAAATTGGGAACTACTTTCAAAAATTTAAACAAAGTTGCATTGCAGCATAGTTCTTGCCAATAATTGGCAAAACTATTTGGCTATTTGGAAGATAAACAATTTAAAATAAAATTAACTTGCTTAAACAATTTGAAAATGAAATTGACTTGTTCAAGCAATTTGAAAATAAGTAAATGAAACATAGAAACGATATTATAAATAGATTAATAATATCATTTACATTTTAATATTAATGAATATAAATTTGTTTAATTAGTTATTTTAAGTAAATGTCACTAATATAAAATATTAATTAGAGCTAGAGGTAAAATAGTTCAACCATGTGAATCCATTTTGTTTTAAAGAAATACTAGTTTAATACACTTGGGTTTAAAGAAATAACTATTAATTCAATATAAAATATAAAATTCATTTTATAGGTAAAGTCTTCCAAATAAAACAAAAATATCTACAAATTGTTGTAGCTAATTTTTACTTGGAATAAGCTTATCTACAACCAATAGGACAAACTAAAGTATTTAGAAGAGTTTCGGTTAGTGCATCAATATTGGTTCTGAGATATAAATCTAAAACAAATACAAAAACAAAAGGTCATCATAAGAAATAAATATAATTTAAATATTATGCAATTGATTCTAGAAATATGCTTTGTATCACAACATCTAAGACTATGCATGCTTAGAAAACTTCCCCTAATGATTCATTCTTGTAGAATGGAATTGAATTTCTAAACTAGCCTTTCTACAACATCAAAGGTGATCATGGCAAAGGAATCCAACATATTGTTGCCAATTTTCTTCCACCAAGTTCTTATCTAGTCAATAAATTATCATTGGAAATCCAACGGTCAGATCTAATGCTATGGTCACTATACATTGTAGTGGTGGTGCTGGTGTTTTTTTTAGGATCCTTTTAGTTTTTGTTGCCGTCTTGATGGGCCTAAGGCATGATCTTTGTATTTTTGTGATTTCTAAATAAATCTTTACCCCTTTTTCAAAAAAAAAAAAGCCTTAGTATATAATAATCCTTTTTAGTCAAAAAAAAAAAATTTAAAACTTATTAGAATTTAAATATAATGAAATATATATTAAAATTATAATTAATATCAAAAATATTAAGTCAAAAGATAATTAAATAAAAATAATAATAATTTTTTAATTTGTTAGAATTTAGATATGATAAAAAGTATAATTAATTTCAAATATGTTTAATAGAAAAAATGTAATTGAAGATAATAAAATAAATTATTTTAGTATGGAATAGTATTTATTGATCTTGCAAGTTATGTTATTTAAATATTATAAATATACATACTTTAAATTTTATGTGAGTTATATTTTCACTATAATTTTATGCTTTTATAATTCTATTAAATAATAAATCTATTTTATTATAAACAAATATTATAAATTATTTATTACTATATATTATATTTTTAATATATTATAAATATTTTAATATATTATTAACATAACATAACATTATTGAATTATATATTTATCTTATATATTTATTTTATATTATTAAATTTCTATAATAATTTTTATTATTATGTTTATTTATTTGATTACCACTAATGATTTTTCTTAGTGGATTTTTTTCCAACTAAGATGTAACTACAATATAAGATGCAGAAGCGTGCAATGACATAATGAATTGAAGAGATACCTAAACAAGGTTGCGTTGCAGCATAGTTCTTGCCAAAAGTTCACAAAACTATTTGGCCCTTTGAAAGATAAACAATTTAAAATAGAATTAACTTGCTTAAACGATTTGGAAATTAATTTGACTTGTTCAAGCAATTTGAAAATAAATAAATGTAACATAGAAATGATATTATAAAAAAATTAATAATATAATTTATATTTTAATATTAATGAAAACAAATGTATTTAATTAATTAGTTGAGTAAATGTCACTAATATAAAATCTTAAGCTTATCTCCAACCAATAATAGGTAAAAATAAACTAATATAAATCTAAAACAAATATAAAAACAAAAACCTCATAAGAAATAAATATAATTTAAATATTATTCAATTGATTCTAGAAACATGCTTTGTATCACAACATCTAAGACTATGCATGCTTAAAAAACTTCCCCTAATGATTCATTCTCCTAGAATGGAATTGAATTTCTGAAATAGCCTTTCTACAACATCAAAGGTGATCATGGTAGAAGAATCCAACATATTGTTGTCAATTTGCTTCCACTAAGAGCTTATCTAGTCAATAAATTAACATTATTTGTAGAAAGAGTTACATATAGAAGAAATTTGTGCCTATAAACGAAACAAAATTAAAAGACTGTTATGAAAAATCTAATTAAAACTACTTATTAGATAATTATTTTGGGTATCTATTCAAGAATTTATAAAGTACTAATAGTTGTAATTCTATGAAAAAATTAATAATTTAATAGTTTTCAACAAGAGACAACAATTTAACAAGCAAAAAATGAACCATAATGAAAGAAGATAGCCTATCTACTATTCCTTTCTTAGGGTTAGGGTTTCATTTGAATGTCCTAAGATCTAAGAGCTTATTTTACTTTGACCCAAACGTGTGGATTTTATGCACATATAGCTAGTGATAAAGTAACTTTATGTTTACTTTATCTATCTTAGTAGTAAAGTTTATGCACGTCAAGGTCCTAATCACATAACTACTTCATTCTTAACTTTTGTGAGATTATTGTAAATGTTTAAATGTAGTATGATAATTATTATGTTAAGGTAAAAATGTTATAATAATTATTTAAGGTTTATTCAATAGTTAAAATAAATTTAAATTTAATTATTGAAAAGAAAAATAATTTATTATTGATTTTTAATGTTTTGTTATTTTTTAGCTTTAATTATTTAGTTTTAAATAATTATACTTAAATTTTTGAAAGTGGATTGATTAATGTATTTTATAAAACTAAATATAGAATAATAAATTACTTTACAACTAAAAATGAAATCTTGATAAATAAAATAAGATTTTAGTATTATGTAAAGAGATTAATCAATTCAATTTGAAATTTTGAAAAACATTTACTTTAAACTTATAAGCTATACTAGAAAATTTCTTACATTGATAATATTGTAATTATATAATTACAATGTGGAGACCCAAGTTCAACTCCCATGAGGGACACCTTTGTGATATTCTAAGTTGTGACTCTTGGTCTTCCATTGGTTGTTTCTATGCTGTGACCCTTGGTCTTCCAATTGTTGTTTCTATGTTGTGTGCTCGAAAGGAGCTAGAATTTGTAATAAGTTTGCTCGAAAGGAATTGGTATTTGTAAGAAAGTTTGTAATGTGGATGCTCAAATGAATAATAATGATTCTATGATACTTAATACAAAAAAAAATATGTAATAATAATATAATATTAATATATAATATGTTTTTTATTAATAATATAATATTATTATCTAATAACTATAATGATTTCTTACATTGATAATATTGTAATTATATAACATAATAATAATTATTAATTTGTAATAATAATATAATATTAATTATTAATATGTAATAATAATATAATATTAATATATAATATAATTTTTTATATAATATATTTTTTATTCATAATATTATGTTATTATCTAATAACTATAATGATTATTTTAATAGTATTATCTTAATTATATTATTTTACTATTGTCAAAAAATTAAAAAAACATATTTATATCCTTAACTAAAGATAAAAATTAATATTCAATTTTTTAGAGGTTTAATTCTTATACTTTAATAAATTTAATTTTGTTTATTGTATATATAAAAAATTAAAATATAGAATAAACAATTAATCTTTTTAAATAATAATTAATTTGAAACTAAAAATGAAAACTTAATAAATAAATAAAATACCCATATTTTAGTTTTACATGAAAACAGATTAATCAATTATGTTATAAAATTTTTTAAAAATTTACTTTAAATTTATAAACTATCAATGTCATGCCTGAGATAGTTGTCTTATTAAAAAAATCTTGATTCGTGACAAAATGTTTTGTCCATAAAATAATTTTTTTCCACATATTTGTAAGAATTATTTACTTTTCATAATCAAACATTTCTGAAAATTAGAAAATATTTTTTTGTTTGATTTTTATTGGTTATTCACTTATTAGTTATTTTTTGAAAACCTAACCTCACCTATAATTCCAAGAGAAACTAAAAATGCAAAAAGGAATCATTCAATGAAAATGTAAGCGAAGTGCCAACTGTCAAGAGATACAGTATTGGCAATGCGACCATTCATTTATTAAGACAGTAGCCAACATATTGTCAACAATACTGAAGTGAAAATCGAACAGATGGATTTAATCTGTTTTACTCAACACTTCCTTGGAAACAATGCGGAAAAATGATGACAAAAAAAATAGGACATTCCATGGTAAAATAGTTTTTCCGGAAAAAAAAAATAGACTACCAACATGAATTTGATCACGCCTTGCAACCCTTCACAGCTTATCTGAACAGTTGATCGTGCAATCCAAGTAACAAAAATAAATGGCATCAAAGTACAAACAAAGAAATTTAAGTCTCATTAATTTTTGGTAGATAATGCTGCTACCATAACTTCATTCTTATTTTAATTATATGTTTATAAAGTCTTTAAATGGGAAAAATATTTATAAATTATATCATGTAATAGAAGAAGCAATTTATGATAGAATGATTCGATCTTCATAATATAGAAGAAATTTATATATAAGCAATATTTTTTTTAATATAAATTCAAGCTATTTAATTAAGTATAACTAATATAAAATTAAATTATTTTAGGTTAATCAATTCATAAATATAATTAAATATAAATTAAATTAAATAAATGTGTGGGTATTTCAACTTATAAAAAATGTCAAAGAGTCACTCATCGTATTTTAAAATATTCATTTTGGTTGTTATTTTGAAATTCTAATTGTGAATTGTAATGAAATAAATTGAACTAAAGTGAAAATATGTCACACATTTCGTATCTTACTTGATAATAATAATAAGTCACCTTAAGGGGACAAACCTCCCAAAGACTCTAAGAAAAATAGAATTTCTAATATGATAATAATAAACTATTAGTACATAGAACAATAATGTACTATAATATGTACAATTTTAAACAAAAAATTGATCATCAATGTACTTAGATGGGAACAAGATGCCCTTGTGAATGACCTTGAGTTAGGTCCAAGTGGATTTCCAATCATCTCCCGTGGAGCCCAAAATGTTGCACTAACTTTGAGTCTTTAAAAGAAGATCCTCTTCCTCCTTAATGCTATCCAAAACCTTTAATACCTAATCAAGTTTTAAGAGTCTTCAAAAAATTTCACCATGTCGGTGAGTTTAAAATCTATAACATCTCTCAAATGACATAGCTGCTTCTTAATTTTCTCCTTCTTATCATTCAATAGATTCAAATTTATGTATTAATTTTCTATCTAGATCCTACCATTTCCATTTGCATCCATCTTCAAATCTATTGTATTACATACTTGTACAATTTGTAACTTATAATGTCTGAACATTTGATCCTTGATACTCTTTGTACATATGGGCCACTGATAAAAAAAATTGGTATACTTCTACTATATTATTTACACTCTTCTCAAAATATTTTATGCTTTCTTGTAGTCATATATGCACTACTACTATATATTTTAATCTTTTCTCTTCCAACTTCTTCTCAACATCCTTCAAAATTGTGGCTTCTAGTTTGGAAGCATGTTCCTTCAATCCTTCAAGAAGCAACTACAATTTCTCCACAATTATCAAAGTCTCATCCACAACCACTTTTGAAAGTCCTTCATGAAGGACTTTTACTATATTATCAATGAGCTTTGTGCACTACATATAAGACCTAATAAACTCCATGTAAGAAGAATGTTGAAATATGCCACCCAAATGAAGCTTATGCAAGAGAGGTAGCTAGTTAAGGCCTACCTAACTCTAAGACATCAGTACCTAAAGTACCTCTATAGTAACCATTGGTTCAAATTGTAGTACCCCTCCCTCAATCAAACTTTTTAGATATATGTTTTGACTATAGTTGACATTTTTAGTGGATATCAGTGGATACATTATATTTTTATCTTGCCCATAATATTCACCAAGAAAATCCAACTATTTTTTTTGTTGTCAAGCAAAATTGATTTGATTATTAACCTTTCTCAACAAGTTGTGTCCTTGTTCGAACCAATTTAATACTTTGGTTCTATATCAAATAAATGTTCTTACCCATACTTTAAGGAATTGAATACAGATTTATTTCCAACTACATGTAGCTTTGATCAAAAGCCATAAAGTTAATGATAATAAACCAATATATATTGTTACATATACAAAATTTATTAATTAATTTCTTAAACTTAAAATATTATATATATATATATATATATATATTTGAATTAAATAAATCTATATATAGACTTGCCATCTTGATAAAATTGTATAGTTATGTTATAACATCAAACAAAACTAAATATTAACTCCACTTCACATTAAATAATATATACTTCCAAAGCTCTTGTCTCCCATGAGAAATACATTATCATAGAATATAAAATCTCTTGTCAATGGCATTCCGTTCCTCTTATTCTCACGTTACTAAAATTTTCTTCTATTAATATTACTGTTTACTTTTTTTAAAATGAATTACCATTTTAATCTTAAGTTTTCTTACTAAAATAAGGTGGGGCCCATATTGTTCATTTTAAATTACTTGTCTTTAAAATAATCAAGATGGCAATTAGTAATTAAAAAAAAATATGGTAGCTTTGTCTCTATAATTACTTAACTAAATATGGTAGATTTTTATTTTAAAAATCTGATCATGAAACTAATGAACTCACACTTCCCCTTTTCTAAAACAAAGAATGACTAAAACAAGATGATGATGATAAGCTTTTTAAATATTTTAACAAAGAATTACTAAAACAAGATGATAATGATAAGCTTTTTAAATATTTTAAAATAAAATGATAGTAAGATTCCAATTTGTAAATGAATTAGCAATGACGTGTAATCCCAATTTTTAGAGTATCTCCATTTTAATATTAAATTAGCAATTATAGGCTATTGGTTCTGTGTATTCCAAAGACTGGCAAAATCTATTGTGTGTTAGTAGTTGCTTTAAAACATTGGATCATTGAGGAACAATGACTAGGTGTAAGCATGACATTTTACATTTTTACTTAATATTAATGTAGATTTTTTTTGGGTTTTGTTCAAGTATAATTTACATCTCTGCACTATATGATCAACTATTCTTTAGTTAATTTATAATTATTTATATGTAATTGTGGTAATATATTAGGATAATGAGAACATCAAAAGAGCTATAAAACTCCTTAGTGTGACTTCATGCAGTGTTGGAAGCTGGGAATATGCAGCTGGGAGGAGTATTTTGTCTCCATAGTTTTGGAGGGATAAAGCGCTAGTATTGTAATTAAATTTTTATATTTAAATTCAAAAATTGTCAGGAATGCCTCCAATCCATAAGGACGGTCTTGGGATATGAGCCTAGAAGTTTCTGTGCCATAAATATTGGCTATCACGCACCTATCACAATATCATATTAAGATCTCTATGTTGGTAAGTTCAGATCTGTTCATTAAAATACAAAAGAATAGTTTTATTGCTGACGTTTTATTGCTGTCAGACATTAATGAATGAAGCCATATTTATTTACCAAATGAGATGGAGGTAATGGTAAGTGTTGAAAGTCCACCTGGTATTTATGGAGGGGAATTAATACCCACAGCTGAAACTACTGTTGTCACCACTCTCATTGCATGGTAAACAAGAATATCATACTGCCGACATATGAGGATGCGTCATGAGGCACAAGCACTTGTGCATAAATGGTGACAATATAGATTTGTACATGATTGATTAATTATTTATTCTTTTTCTTGACCGAGATAAAGACTGTGGGGATGTTGTATTGGCTGGAGCATGGGTCAAAGGGGCTGAACCTATTCTGGTTTTAAAATAGATTTTGTATAACGTAATAGTGACATGTTAGTCAATTACAGTCGATTTTTGCAAAATCAACAGTGTAAAATACATGACTAACACACATATTAATCAATCCGTACCCCCATTTTAGAACCAGAATAGACACATCCATCCAAATAATTACACCAAATAGCTAGAAATTTCATAGCAATAAATAGTCTGTCAGTAGAATGCTTCTTTTCTTGGAAGGCTGATGTTGCAAATTTAGTAGAATGCTTCTTTTCTTGGGAGGCTGATGTTGCAAATTCATTTGAATCAAGAAGATTACGGATAGGAAGGAATGGACTGACACACGATAGAAAAAATTTCTTGACTTGGGATGAATGGTTTTTCTATATGGAGAAAAGTACTGTGTAACTCTGCCAGATATTTATATGATTGTTCCTATATACAAATAATTCATAGAGTGCCAGGTTTAACTGAAATTCTATCTTTGGGGTTTCACCAGTGCATTTTATTTATTATTTTATCAGCCTGTATCAGAGATATTCACCATAAGCATTCAAATAGGCTTTGTCCACTTCGTAACAGGCAAGTTCCAGTGACATAACCTATCCTCTGACATTTCAATGGGGTGATCCTAGACAAATCGAATTCCCTGCTGCACTTGGCCAGTCTATCTATTCTTTTTGTATATATTCTAACATCTGAGCTCTCTCTAAACCTCAGCACTAACTTGGGAAATTCTTTGGATGTTCAAAATCTGCTACTAAGCCTTTCAACTGGTAAAACAGAAATAAATATTATTATTATCTATGTTTACGGTTTCCCCTTATCTTTGGGTTAAGATTGTGCAAACTATTTATTTTCATTGCTGTTATGTTCATGGATTTGTTACAATGTTGTGCTCTGATAGTAGCCAATTAAACTCCTCTTTTGTCTCTAGTTTAAGCATGTTTATCCATATAAATCCAAATTCCCTTTTACTTATTTATATACTATTTGCCAAATTCTAACATAAATACATGTCTATTGGTAACTTGCATGGGAGCAGCCTTTGGGCAGATAACATGCAGATAAGGATACCAAGCTCGTATACAAAATCGAATGACCAGAATCAACATACAAATGCATATGAGCAGATTTTCTTTAATACAACACTTAATCCTTAGCTTTGTGTCCTCTCTATTTTCTATATATAAATTTACACTGATAATACCATTAATAAGGTTCATGGATCATTTTAGAGATTATATGTCTACATTTTTAATTCATTACATAAAATTTGTGAAATAAGATCTTTAAATAAGCTTGTTAGTGATTTCATATTTATCCTCCAGTATATGTTTATGAATATCAATTGTGAAACCCCCAAACATACTTCTTGAAATAATATGTACATATTTCCTATTTACACGTAAATATATACCCATGTACATTACACCGGTTCATGGGTTTAGCTAAAAAATGGGAAGCTTCAAGAAGGAATGTTCTTGCTTGAAGTAAAAGAAGATAAATGTTAATATTGACATGATGATTGAACAGTAGAATTTAGCGTCTATGCCCTGAAGTTAACTTACCCATTTGAAAGAACATTTACACTAAATTTTACAGGTATATTTTAGCCAGCAGCAAGGGTTTAAACCTCTTTATTTTGTATAACTTCATGAAATGTCATGTATACGTATAAATTCTACATATGCATCTTAATTTTTATATTAATCATTTATTTCCATGAAGGACATACAAGCTAAATTTTCCCTTCATGATCAAGGAGAAGGATAAGGTTCTTTCTATAATAGATCAGACACAATCATAATTTCTTCTAAAATTTTTATATTTACAACTATTATGCAAGATGGAAAAAAATTTAGGGACCCACAACTAGGCTTTTTAGTATTCTAACAAGTCAATGAAAAAGAAGCTCGATCTTTTAATACACAAAGAAACTCTCAATAAAGGAAAACAAGAAGAAAAAAGGAATGAAATGCTCTTAAAATTACTATCTTAAATAATAGCATAATCCTTGAAGATGTATGCTAATGGAATTAAAAGAAGCCAAAAGGAATTGCTCTCTTGTTATACCATACAAAACTTTCCACCCAAACATCATATAGTACCTCTCAAATATCATTTGAAAATAACAAACAAGGATCACTCTTTCATTACACAATAAATTTTTTTTTTCTTTAACTAAACACTTTGAAAGATCTCACAATCATACATGACAATAGGAAAACACAAAAACAAGGCTTGCTCTCCTCCAACCATAATAGCATCATGTAGCCTCGTAAGCTCTAGCCATACCCCTGAGCAAGAAGATTGATTTAGACCCAAGATGATGGGGTCTCACACACTCCACAAATTTACTCTCATCAACTAAAACCCTTACATAACTCTAATAATTTTCTTCACATAAACACTTCATAGTAGACTTTGCAACTACATCTCAAAATTGTAACAATAACAAAATGGATTAGAGGAAATGGAGAATTTATCTCTCTAAACCTATGCATCTTGTCCTCCACCTCTCCAAGGATGGACTCCTTCCTTCCCTCCAATCTATCTTCTTTCTCCAAAATCCTGTAAGAGTTCTCCAAATCGGAGAAGTGGGTAACAACCCATTCTCCCTTCACAACTCAATATAAGAGATATTAACTTGAAAGACTTGGATGGGAAGGTGACACATGTCACATTCCCATCCTCTCCTCCATGATTTTTTTTCTTCCTTTAAGAGGGGACAAATATTAGGATACCCCATTACCCCAAGTCTTCCCTCATAAATGAGGTATGGGGGTGGGATTGGTACCCTCAACTCATCTATCCTACAAATTCACCACTCATATTAATGAAGACTTTTGGAGAGTAAAATAAAGTCATAGGTCCTTTATTGCACATAATTAATAGGCCCCCACCTCAAGGGTATAGACCCTAGCGGACTATTTTTGTAATTTAAACATGGAAATTGACTCCAAAAACTCACATCAATGACCCACAATGACAAACCTTACAAACACATTTATATAGAAAATAAAATATCATTTTCTTCTAAGTTTAAAGATGGCTAAACTTAAACTTCTCATAAGGGAAATATATTTTCAATAAGTGCTATTGTCTTCTCCCATAGTCGTCATTGCCTTCCTGCACATAACCAACATATTCATGAGAATAGTTAGACCACAATAATAAGTCATATTATTTTCTATCATTTTTCATCAAATTTACTAAGTAATACCAAACATATTTCCTTAAAATCATATCATTTATGACCTCCCAATCTATCTAACCATCTATTAAAGAAAATCAAGTAACAAATTAAGGTTGTATTATCTATGTGTGAGGCGAGGTGTTAGAATTTTGATATTTTACTCAAATAATATACTATGATGTGTTATACTTTGATTTGAGTTTCAGTGTATGTTGTTTACGCATTATTTCCCTTAATGATGGTTAAATGTTATTTTAATGGATTACTGACATGAGCTAATATATTTATTTTATGCGTGAGATGTGTTATGTACATGTTAACATGTTCTTAAGTGTATCAGGTGCGAGGAGATCATTTTCCTTGACTCACTCTGGTGACATGTGGTATGTCACGATTCTCCTTTACTAGTGTGTCTAGTATGTTTGAAGATATATATGTATGTGTGAATTGGTGATGCAAGATTTGTAGGTACAAGGTACTGACTTCACCCGATCCCACAGGTTTGAGCGTACCTAAATAATCCGATGGAAGAGGAGGAGATAGTCTTAAGGCCCCGAGTTTACCCTTACCCTTGCTCGTCACTGAGCAATGTCAGTCATCGGTCAATTGTCCCTCTTTGTTGGTATGTGGGTCATGTTCTTATTTGGTTTATTTGAATCTACGCGTTATGCGTTTGTGAATTAAGTTATTGTCTTCTTATGTTTCAATGAGTAATTAATTATTAATACCCTATGAATATTAATAATTAGAAAATATTGTGTTTATAAAATTAAATTTAGAAATAAATGATTAAGTGTGTTTTTATGTTTTAATAGATTAATCAATTTGTTTAATGGGCTAGTTAAATTTTAATTTTTGGATATATTAATTAAATGCTATATTATATTTTTCAATTAAAAAAAAGGGATAATGTTATACTACTTTTATGATTGTTTAATGGGTGATTGATTTTTTATTTCTAAGAAGAAAATGAATTTCATTTAAATTTGAAAATTTTCATTAAAGGCATTGTTTTTTTCTTTTAAGAAATAAGAATTTTCTATTTCTCATTATAAAGTTGGAAATGACCTAAAAAAGAGATTTTTTGTGAGCAAAATTCTTTATAAGGAAAAATGTTTTCAAAAATTGAAGGGAGGAATTTTGGGGAGAAATTTTCTATGTGTGTTTTTTGGCTAAACTTGGTTGGTTGGAAATTTTGGTTTGTTGGCTGGAGGTTTGCTCAGCTCCAAATTTTCTTCCTAGAAAGCTTACTAGGTTGGTGGTGTTAGTTTGTTCTTTTTTTTGTTAGTCTTGATTGAAAATCATGCCTCCGTAACTGTTTATGTTTTGTAATGGAAATTTATGTTTAAGTTTTATTTCCGTGTTGATTGAAAAGATAATTAGTAATTTTACTCATTGTTGTATTGGGGCTACGTTGCCAAAATTTTATGGTTTTTTGGGCAAATTGGGAACTTGTTGTGATGTGGAATTTGTGGGTGTCGCGATGACATTAAATTAAAAAAGAAAAGAAAAAAAAGTAATATACTTGCATTTGTTTCCAAACCCCTATTTTGATTTTTTTAAAAAATAATAAATTTGTTGTAAAATCTTTAATCAGAAATTTTCATAAGTCTGGTGTTTTATATTTGGAGTTTATTATTTAACAAGAAATTTCACAAAAAAATAAAATTTATTGGTAAATTTTACTCATAAATTTTTTGAGTTTGATATTTGGCTTGGGGGGTTATTTTTGAATTTTTTTATAATATATATATATATATATATATATATTAATGGGGATGTCGTGGGCTCCATGACCCCACTGCTGCGGAGTCGTGGCTTCCCCATGCTATGGGGAGGGGAGCCATGATGGTGGAGACAATGGTGTGGTCTTCTACAACCATGGGTTGTGGGGAGGACCACGAATTGGTCTCACAACCACCATCCCCTTCTAGGGAAAGCCGCATGGCAGACATAAACGGTTTTTAAAAAAAAAGTTTTTTTTTAATTTTAATTTTTTAATATCTTTTATTTAATATTTAATTATATATATATATATATATATATATTACGATGAAAATAGTATTAGATAATTAATTGGGTTATTGGAAATTTGGGAAATATATCAAATTTGTTTTATTAATTATGAATTATTTTATATTTTTATATATATTTGGGATTTTGATGAATTGTTTAAATTCAAAATGGTTAAAGAGAATACAGAGCTGTATATTTTAACTGGAGTAGTGAAATGATTTTTAATGAATGGTTTATTTTGAATTAATGAAGATGCTTGATTTAGTTGACTGTATTCGCATTTAATTTTGAAACTGTAAGTCCTTGGTTAAAGGTATTAGATGTTTTCATGTGGTTGTTTTTGTGGCTAGTCATGTCACTAGACAAAGATTTGTCAATTAGTTTAACATTGCACAAGGGCTTGTTTGGCCAAGTGGTTTTCTATTTTTTTTCTCTGTGTGAAATTTCATTTTTATACCTTGGTTTTGGAGTTTGTTGGGACATTGTTGTTTTAGTATCATAAGGGAGAGTGGCTTTCGAGTGGGGGGCACGCCCAAAGTAGTTAGCAGGATAAGCACTCGAAATTCATATAAGTAAGTGATAATCTAATAATATATTAGGGGGTTGGGTAGATGAAACATTAAGTAAGATAATTATACTTCGCTCACAGTTGAGTGCTAGTACAGAATCAGGATGTAGTGAAAAGGCCTGGAATAGAAAACCAACAACCTTGTCCTCACGAAAGGATTGTTTAGGTCCACATGACACTTGGATGCGGTCAGGGGTTTGGGAGAGGTTACCAAGATAACCCAGCATGGGGGCCGAGACCTATGAAGTCCTGTCAGGATAACCATACCAAGCTATGTGATGACACTTTTCCCTTATGGTCATTATTTTGTAGTCTTGTTGGTTTGACTTGAGTTGGTTGTGGAATCATGATCTACGAGTTTATACTTCATGTGAGTCTTTTTGATGTGTGTTCTTGACCATTTGTGTGCATACCTTATAGGTTGCTAGTGGGTCTTATTTCTATCTACTAGCATGGTGGGTTGGTTCTTTTTTAGCCACATGGTCGAGTGATTGTTCCACTTTCCATCGGGTGTGTTTCTTCCTTCTTGCAGGAGTTGGCTTCATGAGTGTCACAATTACGCTTGGAATTGAGCGTCTTGTTATTTAGTTGGATCCTATTTGTTATTTATATCATTCTTTGTATACCATGGACCTTATATGGACAGATGTAATTATTTGATATGTATGCCTTCATGGCAAGATTTAAATTATAATGTAAACATTATCTGATCTTTTGAGACTTAGTGGTTTGGTAAAATGTAACATATTTCATCTTATGATGCAAACAATGTATGAATCAAAATTAAACGTTAATGCATATATTTTATTTGGAAATTAAATGTAATGTAATGGATAGAATAGTATTGAATGAAACTTAAATATGTTATTGATATTTTAATATTGTTAGATGAGTTAACTATTGGTTAAATGAAATTATGCTTTAATGTTCAATCAACTTAATTGGATTAATAAATGTTAATCAATGTTACTTTGAACCATGTTAACCAAGTTGGGAAACCATTTAAGTGTTAAGTTAAGTCTTCCATTGTGTAACCTAAGCATAATGTTAACTCAATGTGCCATTAAACTTATTAAAGTTTAAAAAAAAAAATTATATACACTCTTTCTAGTGTTCTAGTTTAATCCCTTCAAGGTTTCCTAGCAGGGCGTTAGAATTGGTATCAGAGCCCAAGTTTCAACACTAGGTACTCTTGTTTTTAAATTGAGCCCATTCAACTAGACTTATTGCTAAGTCTTAGTGTTTGTGTTTCCTTGTTAGCATCCTTGTTGTAGATCTAAACTTTTTCTCTTGTGTTGTGGTTAGGATTATGGCTGGGAAAGTTAAAGGTCGGGGTCATTGTCGTGATTGTGATAGAGGTAGGTGTCATGGCTGTAGTGCAAGCAGTTAGAGTCTTTCACCATAGCTTACTCATGAGAGTGTTGAGTAGGTTCATTCGGTTCATCAGAGTGACCACGGAGAGGTTAGCTTGCATAGTGAGAAGCACACTGTATAGCAGTCTCCCAAAAGGAAGGAGCTGGGACAAATGTTTCAGGAGGTATTTGCTTGAATTGGCCCTAGGCCTGAGGCTGAGCAGTAGGGTAATGTTCATTTTGGAGAGCCTCATCTTCAGGATCATGTGGAGAGAGAGAGAGAGAGAGAGAGAGAGAGAGTGGATTAGGAGATAGTCTCCATGGGTCATATGAGATATTTCCTGAGATCCCATCCTCCCACTTTTGATGGTTCAGGTACCGGACTCAAGGCTGAGACTTGGCTCATTGACTTGGATAGGTGTTTTGCCATGCTTCTATATGGTAGTAACACTAAAGTGAGGTGCACTATTATGCATCTCAAGGATTTCACTTCTACTTGGTAGAGGCTAGAGGAGAAGAGGATGAATGTGGAGATTAGTATAGTGTCTTGGGAGATGTTCCTAGATAGGTTAAGAGCTTGATTTCTCTCAGCACAATGGAGACAATGTCACGCAGATGAGTTTCACGAGCTACACCAGTTAGGCATGACTGTTGATCAGTATAAGCACAAATTCTATGAGCCAAATAGTATGTCGGGATTGGTAATGATGAGGTGATGTTAGTACAACATTTTATGACTGGTCTTAATGACCACATCAGTGGGGGAGTGTGAGTGTTTGAGCCTTCATCAATTGAGTTAGCCATGGCAAAAGCCAGGCTAGTAGAGAAGAATCTTGCATGTGTGCATGGTGCTCAGCCAGGGGTATAGATTGGCAATGCACCTTTCAATGGATCTTGGACTAGGGGTAATCATTCTCAAGTTGTTGCACCATATAGGGGTTTTTAGACACTCGCTAAGGGTGGTCAACAGTAACAACATAAATTTAAGTCTAGGCCGAAACATTTTAAGGGTCAGTGTGGGGTAACCCATAATTTAGGAAGGATAGGAACTGGCAAAGAGCTAGACAGAGTTTCTCAAGACAATCCTCATAGAGTGCTTCACAGGCCCCTAGCAGGGGAAGTTTCCAGTAATCTAGTGGGTCGACGACTTGGTAGGGGAGCTTGTATCCATTGTGGTTAGTATGGCCATATAGCTACACATTATCCAGAATGTTCATAGTAGACTGGTATTCAGAGGTCGACAACAACAAAGCCTTAGTTGGGGATGCGCGTCAGTCCCACAGAGTTTTTGTTGTGCTAGATAATCGCCAGGTAGAACAATAGAGAATCATGATCAAGACTACAGGTGTGTGGAATAGTATATCTATCTTAATATTATTTGATTCTTGTGCTTCTGATTCCTTTATATCTTCCTCCATTGTGGAGTGGTGTGGGCTCGCATCTACTAGACAAGCAAATAGGTGGCAAGTAGAGTTGGCTACTAGTGTTTGTGTGGTCATAGATTCCTTTATTCCCAAATGTGAGTTGGACCTAGGACCTTTTGTTTCCATAGTGGATCTTCAAGTCTTTCCTTTGGGGTCTTATGGAGTTGTGTTGGGGATGGATTGGCTAGCATCACATAGTGCTAGTGTAGACTATCGTCAAAATATAGTGGAGTATTTAGATGATCATGGCAGGAAACTTGAGATTGTTGGTATTCATAGACCTATACCAACTATGAGTATTTAGATGACCATGGCAGGAAAGTTCAACTTATCACCTAGAGACCGATGGTCAAATTGAGCGTTTGAATCAGATTTTGGAGGACATGCTTCACATGTATGCTATCAACCAATAGTCGCGCTGGGATGAATATCTATATCTTGTGGAGTTTGCTTATAACAATGGATATTATAGCTCCATAGGTATGTATCCCTTACACGCATTGTATGGTTTTCCTTTCCATACTCCCTTGAGTTGGGATTGATTAGAGGACATGGTGCATATATGTCAGGATATGCTTTGAGAGATGGAGCAACAGGTTGAGCATATTCATGGGCATTTCATAACAACACAGGATAGGCAGAAGAATTATGTCGATGCTCACAGAGTGGATCATTATTTTTTTGTTGGCAACCGTGTATTCTTGAAAGTGTGTCCGCAAAAGAGTGTGATCAATTTTGAAAAAGGTTCTAAGTTGGTGCCTTGTTTTGTTGGCCCTTTTGAGATCCTCGAGAGGATAGGACCTATTGCCTACCATCTTGCCTTGCCACCAATCCTATCCTGCATCCATGATGTTTTTCATGTTTGTGTTCTTAGACCTTATTATCCTTATGTGACCCATGTTCTTGATTGGAACGCATTACAGGTCGAGGAAGGGCATCTTTCATGGAGCCCATGCGCATTCTGCAGCGTCGGGGTTTGAATCTCAGGGGTCATACCATCGATCAGGTAAGGGTCCTATGGGACCCAAATGATGAGACCTCGACTACATGGGAGGATGCAATAAAGATAAGAGAGCTATACTCTTATTTGTTTTAGGCTTCCAAGATTAAGCCTATTTTTTCGAGGTGAGGATGTAGTACCCCTCCCTCAATCAAACTTTTTAGATCTATGTTTTGATTATAGTTAACGTTTTCAATGGATATTATTGGATACATTATATTTTGATATTTTACTTAGATAATATGCTTTGACAAGTTATACTTTTATTTGAGTTTCAGTGTATGTTGTTTATGCATTATTTACCTTAATGATGGTTAAATATTATTTTAATGAATTACTGACATGGACTAACACATTTCTTTAATGTGTGAGATGAATTATGTACATGTTATCAGTTTTTTAAGTGTATGGGGTATGAGGAGATAATTTTCCTTCACTCACTTCAGTGAGACAGGGAACGTCATGATTCTCCTTCACCAGTGTGTCTACTATTTTTGAAGATATATATATATGCATGAATTGGTGATGCAGGATTCATAGGTACAAGGTATTGACTTCACCTAGTCCCTCAGGTTTGAGCGTACCTAAATAATTTGATGAAAGTGGAGGAGATAGTCTTAAGGCCCTGAGTTTACCCTTAGCCTTTCTTGTCACTGACCAGTGTCAGTTGTCAGTCAACCATCCCTCTTCATCGATATGCGGGTCATGTTCTTATTTGGTTTATTTGAATTTGTGTGTTATGCATTTGTGAATTTAAATTATTCTCTTCTTGTGATTCAGTGAGTAATTAATTATTAATACCCTATGGATATTAATAATTAGTAAATATTACGTTTATAAAATTAAGTTTAAAAATAAATGATTAAGTGTCTTTTTATGTTTTAATAGATTAATCAATTTGTTTAATGGGTTGGTTAAATTTGAATTCTTGACATATTAATGAAATGCTATATTATGGTTTTCAATTAAAAAAAAGAAGGGTAAAGTTATACTACCTTTATGATTGTTTAATGGGTGTTTGATTTTTCATTTCTTGGAAGAAAATAAATTTAATTTAAATTTGAAAATTTTAATTAAAGGCATTGTATTTATTTTCAAAACGAAATAAGAATTTTCTATTTCTCATTTCAAAATTGGAAATGACCTAAAAAGGAGATTTTTTGTAAGAAAAAATATTTATAAGGAAAAAGGTTTTCAAAAATTGAAGGGAGGAATTTTGGGGATAAATTTTCTGTGTGTGGTTTTTGGATAAACTTGGTTGGTTGGATATTTTGGTTTGTTGGCTAAAGGTTCGCTCAACTCCAAATTTTCTTTCTGGAAAGCTTACCAAGTTGGTGGTGTTAGTTCTTGGTTGAAAATCATGCCTCCATAACTGTTTATGTTTTGTAATAAAATTTTGTAATGGAAGTTTATGTTAAAGTTTTATTTCCTTTTTGATTGAAAAAAAAAATTAGTAATTTTGCTCATTGTTGTATTGGGGTTATGCTGCCAAAATTTTCTCTTTTTTTGGGAAAACTAGGAACTTGTTGTGATGTTGAATTTGTGGGTGTTGGGAAGAGATTAAATTTTTAAAAAGAACATTAAACTGTATACTTGCATTTGTTTTCAAACCCTTGTTTTGATTTTTTTTTTTAAAAAGAATAAATTTGTTGTAAAATCTTTACTCGGAAATTTTCCTAAGTCTGTTATTTTATATTTGGAGTTCATTGTTTAAAAAGAAATTTTACAAAAACAATTTATTCACTGGTAAATTTTGCTCAGAAATTTTTTGAGCTTGATATTTGGCCGAGGGATTTATTTTTTTAAAATTTTAAAAATATATATTTTTAAAAATGTATTTTTAATGAGGGTTTGGGGGTGTCGTGGGCTCCACAACCTCGTGGATGGGGAGTCGTGGCTTCCCCACGCCATGTGGAGGGGAGCCATGGCATGGTATCCCACAACCATGGCCTATGGGGGGGAACACGACATGGTCCCCACAGCCACCACCCCCTTCTAGGGAGAGTTGTGTGGCAGCAATAAACGGTTTTAAAAAAAAAAAATATTGTTTAAATTTTTAAATATATTTTTTAATTTAATATATATATATATATTATTTTTATGATGAAAAAAATATTAGAAAATTAATTGGGTTATTGGCAATTTGGGAAATATATCAGATTTGTTTTATTAATTATGAATTATTTAATATTGTTATATATATTGGTATTTTGATGAATTGTTTAAATTTGAAATGGTTAAAACGAATATAGAGTTGTATATTTTAACTAGAGTAGTGAAATGATTTTTAATGAATGGTTTATTTTGAATTAACGAAGATGCTTGATTTAATTGACTGTATTCGCATTTAATTCTAAAACTGCAAGTCCTTGGTTAAAGGTATTAGATGTTTTCATGTGGTTGTTTTCGTGGTTCGTCATGTCACTAGACAAAGATTTGTCGGTTAGTTTAACATTGTGCAAGGGCTTGTTTGGTCAACTGGTTTTCTATTGTTTTAAAGTCCATGTGAAATTTCATTTTTACACCTTGGTTTTAGAGTTCGTTAGGACATTTTTTGTTTAGTATCGTAAGGGACAGTGGCTTTCGAGTGGGGGCCATGCCCAAAGAGATTAGTAGGATAACCCCTCAAAAGTTGTATAAGTAAGTAATAACCTAATAATACATTAGGGGGTTGGGTAGATGAAATACTAAGTAAGATAATTATACTTCCCTCATGGTTGAGTGTTATTTCAAACTCAGGATGCAGTGAGAAGGCCTGGAATGGAGAACCAACAACCTTGTCCTCAAAAAAGGATTATTTGGATCCACATGAGACTTGGATGTGACCAAGGGTTCAGGAGAGGTTACCAGGATAACCCATGATGGGGTCCGAGACCTATGAAGGCCTGCTAAGATAACCATACCAAGCTATGTGATGACACTCTTCCCTTATGGTCACTAGTGTGTAGTCTTGTTGGTTTCACCTGAGTTGGTTGTGGATTCATGTGAGTTTTTAATGTGTGTTTTGACCATGTGTATGCATACTTTATAGGTCGCTAGTGGGTCTTATTTCAATCTCCTAGTATTGTGGGGTGGTTCTTTTTGAGCCACATGGTCAGGTGGTAGTTCCACTTTCCATCAGGTGTGTTTTTTCCTTCTTGCGGGAGTTGGCTTCACATGTGTCACAGTTGCACTTGGAATTGACTGTCTTGTTATTCAGTTGGATCCTATTTGTTATTTGGATCATTCTTTGTATATCATGGACCTTATATGGTCAGATGTAATTATTTGATATGTATGTCTTCGTGGAAAGATTTAAATTGTAATGTAAACATTATCTGATCTTTTGAGACTTAGTGGGTTAGTGAAATGTAATGTATTTCAGCTTATGATGCAAACAATGTATGAATGGAAATTAAATGTTAATGCATATATTTTATTTGGAAATGAAATGTAATGTAATGGATAGAATAGTATTGAATGAAACTTAAATATGTTATTGATATTTTAATACTATTAGATAAATTAACTATTGGTTAAATGTAATTATTCTTTTTATGTTTAATCAGCTTAATTAGATTAATTAATGTTAAGCAATGTTAGTTTGAACCATGTTAACCAAGTTGGGAAACCCTTTAGGTGTTAAGTCTTTCGTTGTGTAATCCAAGCATAATTTTATCTCAATGGGTCATTAAACTTATTAGTTTTTTAAAAATTTCTTTACACTCTTTTCTAGTGTTTTAGTTTAATCCTTTCGGGGTTTCTTGGTCAGGCATTACGGAAGCTAGAACTGAAGTTTTGACAAGTCTTTAATATAGAATCTTGAAAAGGTCAAGAAGATTCTCTATCATGATCTAGATTCTTTTCCAATTTGACCATCTACTCCTCTACCTTTTTCTTCTTTCGACTCTTCTCCTTCTTTGAAAACTTCTTTGTATATGTCTCCAAACCCTTGTCCACTTCCTTTTGTTTGTATGGAGTAGTTTCTAGACCTATATCACCAACTATCTACTCATCTATCTCCCTTTTTAGAGAAAATTCATCACTGCCAACTTCAAGCACATTCATTTTAATCTCCATCAAACCAATATTTATATTTGTCTTCTCTAGAGGAGAGCCCATAGTCTTCTTTAGTTCTTCTAAAACTTTTATAGTTTCAACTTTTGTCTATTTGATCAATCTCTAGCAATCAACTCGATACTCACCCATGATGGTGTTAGCTCTCTCTTTTTTTTCTGAACCTTATGTTGAGATTTAGGGAAAACTTTTCTTTGTTTTCTTGAGATAGGAGACTATATACCTTATCTAAATCATATGTTTGGACATTTGATTCATTTAGAATTGCCTCCTTTCTCCTTTTACTCAAGGCCTCCTTCAATTCCTTAGGATTTTTATTATAAATATCATCAATAACCATATTGTAAGTGATCAGGTGTTGAATAATAGCCTTATCTATAGTCACCTTGTGTGACACAGAGGCATCCTTGTAAAATCTTATAATCACCTCCAAATAATCATGCTGACTGTTAGAATTTACCAAACTATTAAGATCAAGACGTTGATAACTAGTATCAACTAGTAGGGTATTTGATTTATTCTTCTTTCCCTTCTCCTTTTTGTTTTGCATTTCCTTTTCTTTTTCTATTTTATTTTATTTCTTCTTAGAAAGGGTCTCTATCGAATAGACCTTTATTCTCTTTCTCCAAATGAGAGGGACATTATCCTCTACATCCGCATCCTCCACCTATTCTTCTTCTATCTGATAACTCAATGATGAACCACTAGTACCAAACCGGTACTGAGAGGAGGGGGTGAATCAATACAAACACAAATACAGTCCAAAACTGGTTTGACAGCAAATACTCTAGATGACTAACAAACAGGGACACTAGTTAAAACAGAGTGTAATCGGTAACATCCAGTACAGCTCAAACAGTCATAAACTGGTCACTCACTAAGCTTTCCTCTTAGCTCAATACTATAGTACCATTATGCTCTCATGCATGAACAAGTAAACTAACATTAGATCTTCATAACAATCAGTTCAATATGTTTTATAGACAGGCATAAAACATAGAACCATCATATGCTCAACAGGTAAAAAAAAAAGCATCACAAGATAAAATCGTTACACATGACACACATATTTTTCACCTGGAAACCCAACTGGGAAAAACCGCGGTGGGGATGAATACCCACAAGCTGCTTTTGAACTCTTTTGAAGTTCGCTCTGTTAGGAGCCTTGTTCGGTTAAAGATATTACAATAGGTTCTACTAGGAACTAATCCTGTTAGGGATCACCCGGTTAAGGGATGGCTATAATACCCAGTTAAGGGTTAAACCCAGTTAGGGTTACCTTGTTAGAGGATTTCAAGAACTCAGTAGCTAAAGGATCTCTAGAGCTCTATAGCTTCTTAGAACTCATTAACCTCGAGTTACCCTGTTAAGGGATTTGAATCAAGCCTGTTAAGACTACCCTGTTAAGGGATTTTGCATCGAGCCCAGTTAAGGCTACCATGTTAAGGGATTTCACAACTGTTGAAGTGGTTAAAGATCAACAGGAATTACAATGATCTGATAACAGCATTCAATGCTAATGCAAATCCATTTTGGCTCCTTTTCTCCTTCTGCACATTCACTTTGCAGGGATCTCTTCTCTCCTTTGGTCTGGCAAGAATCATGTATCACTTCCCTTGGATACACACTCACAACTTTTGCCAACAACCTTAGAAAGAAACACAACATCGACCTTATAGGAAACAAACAAGTCGATAGAAAAAACCCTAAACCCTAAACCTGTTAGGTTAAGCAATTCAAGCGGTTCAATCTTGACTGTTGAATCATACTGCATTAAATGCAACAATCTTGAATCGATCTCAAGACATTCTCCATCGTCCATTTTCCACTGATTTCATGGTGGCTGATAACCCATCATGCATTATCACCGTTTGACAGACTTTGCACATTCCCGAGGTAGATAGGAATAGTCTTCTTCATGCAAGATCCTTCATGCGCACAAAGCTTACGTGGCAACACGATCTATTCTCCATTATACTGCTAACTCATCACACAAAGATCACCGATTGAGTCACATAGGCTTGAGGTACTCCAACCGGAAATCCTAAAGTGGAAACTACCTACCAACCGGTAGTAACACAATGCTTCCATGTGCCGGTTCTCATAACTACATGTCGGTTCATCTTGAACAAATATGCCGCTGTACTTTGGCATATAAACCGGTTCATACATATGTCAGTTCCTCTCTCTTTTCACCTATCTCATGTGTCGGTTCTCACCATGTCACATATTGACATCAATGACAACATACAATAGCATTATGTCTTTATGTCGGTTCACATAATGCCAACAGTCTCCCCCTTTGGCATTGATGGCAATATACAAAGATATCTTCTCCACTTCACATCTTCTCCCCCTTTGACAACAATGCCAAAATGGAGGCACAAGCATCTCTGTTCCAATATGCTACTCCCCCTGAGGAGTAGCATCCTTCAACACATCAATAAACAAAGATTTGACTTTGCAGTACCTGACTGATGTGGAGCAATTACTTTTAGTTCACCTCCTGAAGGGGCAATATGCCTAATTCACCTCTTAAGTGCACATATGTAGTCTTTGGGAGAGGCTTGGTGAATATGTCTGCTAACTGCTCCTTACTAGAAACATGTTCTAGTGCAATCTCCTTATTCTAAACCTTTTCCCTCAAGAAATGATACTTAAGCTCAAAATGCTTGGTTCTAGAATGTAAAACCGGATTCTTTGATATATTGATAGCACTTGTGTTATCACAGAATATACTTACTAGTTCAGATACAGGGATATTGAAGCCTTCCAGTACATGCTTCATCCAAATTGTCTGAGTGTAGTTCATGAAAGCTGCAACATACTCCGCTTCCGCTGTAGACAGAGAGATACAACTCTTCTTTTTACTCATCCAAGAGACCAGTCTACCACTGAGAAAGAATGCACCACCGGTTGTGCTTTTTCAGTCATCCACATTACCTGCCCAATCAGCATCTGTGAACACTTTCAGATTGAAATCATTGTTGTATGGGTAACACAATCCATAGTCAATTGTTCCCTTTAGACACCTAAGAATCCGCTTGACTGCAATCAAGTGGGATTCTCTGGCAATAGCCAGTCTTCTATGCACTACATAATGCAACTTACCCATCATTGATCGGTATTCCTTCTCGTCAACCAGTGCAGAATCATCCTCTTTTGTCAATTTGCAACTGGTCACCATCGGTGTACCAGCCGGTTTGCTATCTTCCATGCCAAAGGTCTTCAACACCTCTTTGACATATTTGGACTAAGTGATAAAGATTTCACCTTTCATCTACTGGATCTGCAATCCAATGAAGAACTTAATCTCCCCTATGAGTGACATCTCAAACTCTTTCTTCATCTCATCAGCAAACTCATGACTCATCTTGTCATCTCCTCCAAAGATAATGTCATCAACAAAAACCTCACAGATCAGGATCTGATCTCCTTCAGACTTCAGGTAGATATTGCTATCTTCACTTGTTCTCTCAAATCCAATCTTCACAAGATGGGAATGTAGGCACTCATACAATGCCATAGGTGCTTGCTTTAGACCATATAAGGCTTTATGTAGCCTGCACACCATATCACTATCTTCAGATAGGGAAAACCCATCTGGTTGCTCTATATATACCTCCTCTTCAAGTACACCATTTAGGAATGCAGTTTTTACATCCATTTGATATACTTTGAACCTTTTAAAAGCTGCATATGCAAGAAGCATACGAACTCCTTCCAATCTGGCTACAGGAGCAAAGGTTTCTCCATAGTCTTCTCCTTCTTCTTGAGCATATCCTTTGCACACCAATCTGGCTTTATTCCTAATCATTGTGCCATCCTCATTCAACTTATTTTTGAACACCCATTTGGTGCCAATGACATTTTTATGCTCCAGTCTACTAAGGACCATGTACCATTTTTCTCTATCTAGTCAAGTTCCTCTTCCATTGCCTTGATCTAGTCTTCATCTTTATGAGCCTCTTTGAATGATTTAGGCTCAAGTTCAGAGATCATACATGAGTTTTCTCTTATCTTTCTTCTTGTAAGGATTCCTACATCCTTATCTCCTATGATCTGCTTGGGAACATGATTCAGCTTGACATACCGAGGAATGGTCTTAACTGGTTCTTCTTGCTTTTCTTCTTCATCCTCATCTTCATCAGTATCAGCATTCACCGGTTCAGGAACATTGTTATTGGTACTTGGTTGACTAACAACCAATTCACAGAAGGTTGCAATTGGTTCATTTATAGCTTGCTCACTGTCGGTTTCCTCAATTTTCTTAGAGGATTCATCAACTCTTACATTGATACTTTCCATAATTCTCTGAGTCCTATTGTTGTAGCACTTGAAAGCTTTACTCTTGGTGGAATATCCTAAAAATATTCCCTCATCACATTTAGCTTCAAATTTGCTCTGGTTTTCACTCCTCTTGATGTAACATTCGCTACCAAATACCCTAAAGTAGCTAACTAGAGGTGTCTTACCGGTCCAATACTCATAAGGAGTTTTGTCCTTACCTTTCTTGATGAGTACCCGGTTCATAGTGTAGACTGCAGTGCTCACCGCTTCTCTCCAAAAGGTGTGAGCTACCTTTCCTTGAATCAACATGGTTCTAGCTACTTCAACCACAGTCTAGTTATTCCTCTCTGCTAGGCCATTCTACTGTGGAGTCCGGGGGGCAGACAACTGTCTCTTGATGCCAAATTCTTCACAATACTTGTTGAATTCACCGGAAGTGAATTCCCCTCCTTGATCAATTTTGAGACATTTGATCCTTTTACCACTTTCCTTCTCCACTAATGCTCTGAAAGCTTTTAATTTCCCAAAAGCTTCAGACTCATCTTTCAAGAATGTGACCCACATCATTCTTGAGCAATCATCAGTGAGGATCATGAAGTACCTATCACCCTACACACTTCTAGTTTTCATAGGACCACACAAATCAGTATGCACAAGATCAAGCAAGTTGTCAGCAGTGAAAGATTTTCCTTTAAAGGTTGAGGAAGACATTTTCCCCAATTGACACTCTCTACACAAGGTATTATCCAGTTTGTTTAGCACCAGCAATCCTCTAATTGCCTTGATCTTACTAGCCTTCACAATGTTATCAAATTTTACATGGCAAAGTCTCCTATGTCATATCCAACTATCATCAAGCTTAGCCATAAGACAGGTACTTACATTTGCATTCAAATGAAATAGGTTACCTTTGGTCTGCATGTCGGTGGCCACTAATTTACCATCTTTTCCTTTGATTCTGCAAACTCCATTCTTGAATTGCAGAGTGAGGCCACTGTCATTTAGCTAGGCAACACTTAGAAGGTTGTGTCTGAGACCATCAACCCAGTACACATTGTCAGCACTACTCTTTCCATTCAGAGAGATGGACCCTCTACCTTTGACCATGCATGGTGCATCATTGCCAAAGCGAACCACACCACCATCATACTCCTCTAAGGATAGAAACTTTCTCCAGTCACCAATCATATGGTGAGAATAGCCACTATCAATGATCCACTCATTTGAATTATCAAACCAGGAGACAAGAGCCTTCTTGTCTGCCACATCTTCCTTTATAGCAACAAACACAATGTCTTCATTCTCTTCATCTTCTGATTCCTCATCTGCGACACCTTCATCAACTGCCACAAAATAGTTTCTCCAGTTTCCTCCTTTGAATTTCCTGAACCTTT
The DNA here is from genome assembly GCF_030272615.1 of Cryptomeria japonica. Classification (NCBI taxonomy): domain Eukaryota; kingdom Viridiplantae; phylum Streptophyta; class Pinopsida; order Cupressales; family Cupressaceae; genus Cryptomeria; species Cryptomeria japonica. The sequence goes on along the minus strand of NC_081409.1, from coordinate 839,834,926 downwards.
CTGGTTTGTCCTTGTTATCACCATTAGGGCAGTTTATAGCAATATGTCCTATCCGGTTACAAGAAAAACATTTCAAAGGTAGCTTACCTTTTTATTTACCAGTTCCTTTAGGAAGCTTCATGGCAAGGAGAGCTTCAAATGCCATCAGAATCTCCTCATCATTCATTTCTCTTCTCTGACTAGGTTCCCCACTAGTGCTAGCCTCTTTACCTTTTTTGGATGGTATAGTAGAGGCTTTAAATGTTGATTCAGTCTTTTGAATACTTCCATCAAAACTATTTAGCTCATAGGTTGTTAACTTGGCTATGATGGATTCCAAGGATACTTTAGACTTATCTATTGATCTCAGCTCCTGAATAGCAGCAACCCTTATTGCATAAACCGACAACAAGGATCTCAGGACTTTACTTACCACAGTGGAATCTTCTATTTTGCCACCTGCACTCTTGATTTCTCCAACAACTGTTTTGATTCTTATTCCATACTGTTGTATGGTCTCACCTTCAACCATCTGCATGTCTTCAAACTTCCTTCTTAGGCTTTCTTCCTTAGCCTATTTTGCATGCTCATCACCACCATAGATATTTTCAAGAGCATCCCATACCTCTTTGGGATTTGCCTTGTCCTGAACATAAATAAACTCAATGTTAGATAGACTACTGATGAGGGCTTCCATGACTTTCCCATTTTATTATATCTCTCTCTTTTGGTCATTGATGAGAGTACCGGTAGGAATAACATATACATTTTCAACATAACTCCAGTGTTGAACACCCATACTTCTAATGAATATCTTCATCCTGTCTTTCCATATACCAAAATTTTCCCTGTTAAACTTTGGACCTTCCCTCTTCATCATTTGACTAGGATCTTTTCCTCAAGCAGTTAAGCTTACAACACAAAGGACCTAGAGGCACTCTGATACCAATTGATAACTCAATGATGAACCACTAGTACCAAACCGGTACTAAGAGGGGGGGGTGAATCAGTACAAACACAAATACAGTCCAAAACTGGTTTGACAGCAAATACTCTAGATGATTGACAAACAGGGATACTGGTTAAAACAGAGTGCAACCGATAACATCCAGTACAGCTCAAATAGTCATAAACTAGTCACTCACTAAGCTTTCCTCTTAGCTCAATACTATAGTACCATTACGCTCTCATGCATGAATAGGTAAACTAACATCAGATCTTCATAACAGACAGTTCAATATGTTTTATAGACAGGCATAAAACATAGAATCATCATATGCTCAACAGGTAAAAACAAAGCATCACAAGATAAAAGCATTACACATGACACACATATTTTTCATGTGGAAACCCAACTGGTAAAAACCACGATGGGGATGAATACCCACAAGTTGCTTTTGAACTCTTTTGAAGTCCGCTATGTTAGGAGCCTTGTCCGGTTAAAGACATTACAATAGGTTCTGCTAGGAACCGATCCTGTTAGGGATCACCTGGTTAAGGGATGGCTATAATACCTAATTAAGGGTTAAACCTGGTTAGGGTTACCTTGTTAGAGGATTTCAAGAACTCAATAGCTAAAAGATCTCCAAAGCTCTATAGCTTCTCAAAACTCATTAGCCTCGAGATACCCTATTAAGGGATTTGAATCAAACCTGTTAAGACTACCCTGTTAAGGGATTTTGCATCAAGCCCAGTTAAGGCTACCCTATTGAAGTGGTTAAAGATCAATAGGAATTACAATGATTTGATAACAACACTCAATGCTAATGCAGATCCATTTTGGCTCCTCTTCTCCTTCTACACATTCACTTTGCAGGTATCTCTTCTCGCCTTTGGTTTGGCAAGAATCACGTATCACTTCCCTTGGATACACACTCACAACTTTTGCCAACAACCTTAGAAAGAAACACAACATCAACCTTATAGGAAACAGACAGGTCGATAGCAAAAACCCTAAACCCTAAACCCATTAGGTTAAGCAATTCAAGCGGTTCAATCCTAACCGTTGAATCATACTGCATTAAATGCAACAATCTTGAATCGATCTCAAGACATTCTCCATCATCCATTTTCCACCAATTTCATGGCAGCTGATAACCCATCACATGTTATCACCATTTGACAGACTTCGTACATTCCCGAGGTAGATAGGAATAGTCTTCTTCATGCAAGATCCTTCACACGCACAGAGCTTACGTGGCAACATGATCTGTTCTCCATTATACTGCTAACTCATCACACAAAGATCACCGATTGAGTCACACAGGCTTGAGGTACTCCAACTGGAAATCCTGAAGTGGAAACTACCTACCAACTGGTAGTAACACAATGCTTCCATGTGTCGGTTCCCATAACTGCATGTCGGTTCATCTTGAACAAATATGCTGCTTTACTTTGGTATATAAACTGGTTCATACATATGTCGGTTCCTCTCTCTTTTCACCTATCTCATGTGTCAGTTCTCACCATGTCACATGTTGACATCAATGACAACATACAATATCATTATGTTTTTATGCCAGTTCACATAATGCCAACACTATCCTCTTGGACCTCTTCTTTATCACATACTTCTTGTTTTCTTCCTCATCATCATTGTTTCTATTATTGACCCATCCCTTAACAATTATATCTTGACCTGATTTCTCCCATGTACTATTCTACTTTAGTCTTTGGACCTTCTTCTCACTTGATGTAGCGCTCACAACGATTTCAGAGAAACTAGAGGGGGAACATAAGTCCTTTTTCTTTCCTAGATTTCTTAGAAGATACTTATTTTAGAGGGAAACCTGAATCCTCAAACATCAGGGCTAGGTTTATTTTACTATAAAAATCATCCATTCTCTTAGCATGATCTTTTTTAGATTTCTTCTATATCACCTTACTTAGGATCTCGGCACTAGTTCCAAACCTTTCTTCTTTTGGATCTACCAAAAATGCAACAATGCACATCAATATTTTTCTCAACATACTATAAATATCCCATATGGATAATCTAGCAACCAAGTAGTCCTTGGTTCAATAGCATCTATATAATAGTGGTCATTGTTGACCAAAAAGGTATTTTCATCTCTACACTTCTCAACCAATCCACTAGGGATTCTCTCTCTTTGTCGCCTCTTATCCTTAAAAAAATTGGGCTATCTAAATTAAAGGGTGTTATATACCTTTGTATCTATATTGAAAATCCTAATATGCTAAACATTTTATTTGTACTACTATAGGGAGGAACTTGTCCCAAACATTACCCCTAATTCTTAGAAGCTCATTCATGAACATAAAAAATGGGATAGATTATCACTAATCCATACCTAAATTGCATTTGGTGTAATTTGTCTTCTCCAAATTTTCCAATAGTATTTCTACCTTAGAAGCTCACATAGATCAAACTTCTCTCCTCTGACCAGCATTTGGAAAGTAGCACATATATTGCGGCGGTAGTGGAAAAACCCTCATAGTTATGATAATATATATTGTATGTAAAACCTTTAGTCACATAACAGACACCTAAATTAATGATGTCCTCAACTATAATAGCTATCTTGTCAAACTTTGTACTAGTTAACTAAGTAATTGTATCATTCTTTATCACTTTTAAAATAGCAATAGTGTCGGTGGAAGACAACCCTATCCAATCCCTAATTGCATCCTTTGTTATTTTATGTAGCTAACCTAGAAACATTATACCTCTATGGATCTAGCTCAGGATGATTTGAATCTATGCATACTCATAACTAAAATCTGGAAACTCTTTCCACATATTTCGTTCCATCTCTGGAATATTCTTGTATCAATGCTTTAAATTCATTAAGTTTTATTTCACTAATTGCATTCACACATCATTTAATTTCACATGACTGGCCTCCATTAAGACACACAAATATATGTCCTAACATCCTTCATGTATACAAAATCTAACTACACCTTAAAAAATGTTCCTTCCTTGTTTATCTTTGTAGCCACAAATGGACAAGACTTGAGTTCAACTCATGGTTTTAAAGAAGGGTCAATGCTAATCGATGTAGCTAATTGAACAACAAATAGAATTGATAGCACAAGATTGATGAATGCCTTTGATCACAACTATCTCTAGGGTTTACACAATATATTGCCTTTCACACACCACAACTCTATAATCTGCAAGATTACAAGTGATCAAAATGAATAAAAAAATACAATTTATCCTTTCTCTTCAAACACTTAGGCTTTTGTATTAAATACTATGATCCGATGTGGCTGGACACAAAATCTATTACTTTGTATTGACAATTATTACAAATACCTCTACAAGTGACCATAGAGACTTGGAATCCTTTAGAAATCCCATGTTGAAAAAATCTAGCATATAAACCATAGGGAGCTTCTTAAGGTCTTCAATCAAATATCCCCCTTAGATAATATGCTTTATCTAGTTTCTAGAGGAAACATCTGCAACACCAAGAGGTACAGATCCATCTTTTTCCTTGCCTTCTACATTCTCATTAGATTTCTTCAACTATATCTTCTACATCTTCTCCTTTCCCTCATTGACATCAATCTTATTTTCTAGAACAGAAGTCTTCTCATTCTTTCCTCTTTAGAACCTAGAAATGTGTCCTAATTTTTTTTCAATTGTAACAAGTAGGACCTTGTTGTGGACTACTTCCATACCTTTTGACATTAGATGTACACTCAATAGCCTTTTGCTCATAGTTTTTGTATACATAATAATATCCATCAAAAGATTGAAAATTTCTACCATTTTTTACATTCACATATCCATTCCATATCATTCTACTTCAACATTAATTTCCCTTATATGTAGACTTATTGCAAGCATATAATTCACCATTAAATGATTGAGATCTGATCTAAATTTTACATCCACTAGCTCTATGTCCAAACTGGTTGCATGAAAAAATTACCATTGAAAGGTGGATATTACATCATTTGAGCAAGAGAAAGTTTCTTGAAGTTATTCTTATTTTGAACTAGATTTAAATACTTTTGATCTTCATTAGTCTTCTTGGATTCATCCCTGATAGTTTTTATTTTCCTTGTCATTTTTGTTGGGAGCTATAGAACTTTCTCCTTTTTCAAAACTAAGATTGCCTTTGTCCTTAGATGGTTTTTGGAAGCTTGGCATCTCATTAAGAAGATCATTGTCACCTTTGAGATTTAATTTCATATCGATTTTTTATTTTGCCTCTTTCAATTCCTTCCTCAATGTGACCACTTCTTCAAGATTAGTGCATTCTCTAGATTTTATATGTAACTACTTAAAAAATGACAATAGTATTCTTTCCTTCTTCAACTTCCCTTTTCAAATGGACAACATGTTCTTCTACTTTTAAAATTTTATTAATAGTATTCCCGATCAACAAGAGGTAGTCTCAATTCTCCTTTAAGATCTACTATTGAATCAATTTACAATCCTTTTTGTTCCATAACATCCAAATCTTTCTCAAATTGAAACATTATGTTCAAATCCCAGATCTAGCTTAGTTGTTAGATTGTTTCTTCAAGAACATTGTCTATGATGGTAGTTCTTTAACAAATTTTAATACCGAGGTTAGGGTTGAATCAACATATATTAAAATTTATCCATTCATTAATCATTCATTCCAATTATCATATGTGCAGAAGTAAATAACAAAAAATATAAATACCAACTACACAATTTTTACATGAAATACCTAGTATGGAAAAAAATATGGTGAGAACTATCTCACTATATGCAAAAATATAACAAATTTTTAGGCTCATGTGCAAGGAAGCTCACTAATCCTGATTTGATCATATAGGATAAGACACACAACCTTAGGGTAAGATATAATGAACTTGAAAACACCGCACAACCTTACGGTAAGATATAATTAACTTGAAAAATACTAAAGATCACTTCATGATAAGATACACTAGATGTGCTTACAATGAGTTACTATGGTTGAGCTAGAGAGATGTACATCCTCTGAAATGTTGATTACAAATCATTGGTCTAAATATCTAAAATAGACTTTATTGCTACTCATCTACAAATGCATGCATACTCTCTCACATAACATACCATACACAACTTATTATTCAACTCCTATAATCCTCCAAAAGATCTAATCCTTTATATATATCATTTGTAGCAAATAGATACATCAATTAGGTCGGTCTAATTAGATGTAACATGTAGAATATAAATAGTTGACACCAAATAATTTCTCCACAAAAATGTAGAAGAAAAGAAAGACATGTCAAGTAGCACATAATGTTGATACACCTTCCTATCAATCCCAAATCATTTCCTTCAACTTTTCATGCTACTGTATGGACCAAAAACTCTCAAGTTAGCTCTAAAAGATAGAATCAATGATGCAATCCAATCAAACATACTCAAAATATGATGTAGGCCTCCATAACACCTATGGACACACAAAATAGCATCACTTGAGTCCCAAAAGACTATATTAGAGAGCCACGGTACCAAATCTTCACAAGGAGAAGGACTAAAAATAATCCCTGCAAACACGTACACAATTTCTACATGACCAACACTCAGACTATCATCAATTCAACTGCACAACAAATAAGAACATGAAACTTGAGATTTAAAATTCTTTTGCATCCACTAACATCATATTACATCCACAAGAAAAGATAAATCAATGTGACAGAAGGAAGAATAGAATATTGAACCCTTTCTTATAGACCTCTTCACTAGAATAGTCATACTTAGCCATAATCTACTTTGGACACCTGAATATTTATTCAATGCTCTATAATAGACATGAGCCAACTAGATACATTATCTATAGTCTCCACCATCAATCTCCATATATCAATGTGAACACATAAGCATACTCCTGATACAACATCACTCATGAACACAATTGACCTCACACTTCTAGACCTTACCTAACACCAATAACAACACATACTCAAATTTATAGCACCTCCATCTAGATCCTAGGTCCTTTGAAAAAATTTCATTAGGTACTTAGAAATCTTAATCTTGTCCTTATTGGGTCTCTACTTTTATTGAGGGTTTTGTACCACTTTGGCAATTGTTCTGAGGAGTAAATCATGTATAAGGGTTGTAGATGTAAATATTTTGGGGGAAATCAACATGGGCATTAGTTATGTTATAATTTCTCAAATAATGCTTTTCAACTCCTTCTTGAGAGTGCATTAAAATATTAAGTTTCTCATTTTCCACTTGCAAAGATAGTTGTTCACCTTCATTGATTAAGACTCTTATTTATATTAAGCAAGATAATTCATCTATTTTTCTTTCTAATTTAGATTCTTATTTGATAGGAATTTCTTCATTATTTGTGGAGTCTCTCATTTCAGATTTGAAGGACATATTTGAGCTTTATCTCTCCTATTTGATGATAAACATAGAACAAATTTTATCACATCATGTTTGTCTTTGGAGCTTGTTGAAAATCAGTTTTCATTAGGTTCTTAGTTTGTCACCTTGTATTGTGGTTGTGCATGTAATCGATTTTTTTGAGGCATCTTGATCATCCATGGACTTGGTGACACATTAAATTTTTTAAGAGACATCATAATATATCTACATTTGGATTCATACATCTTCCATTTTATGGGGGTATCTTCTCGTATCTCCAGTAGATTTGTTTCTTCCTAAGGGGAGAAATGTTATTTACAAGAATTTTATTTTGTTCTATCTTTAGGCATTCATCATTTTCCCAAGAGCTACTTCTTCATTCAGGGAATTACTTTCTTTATTTTTCTGTCTCTTATGGGGGGGGATATTCATTGTACTATTATGATAGAATCAAACCTTGAGAGGTTACATTGAGTCCTCCTGTTGTTCATAAAAAATGATTAACCCAAGTACACCTATAATTGATCTATGAAGTAGCCAATTCAATCTATGAAGAACCTCAGGGATTGGACAACATGACAAGGATATGAATCCTTCTACTCTTCAGGCTCTACAAAACCTAGGCAGGTATACCTTTTATGCTTAAAGTTTAGACTCATTACCCACATATGACAACATCAATAAAGCAGATAGATCTCATAAAGGTTCAAAAACAAGGACGGTGGTGTAGATAGGCTAAATCTACATTGACAACTCAGCAATGTTTGAATCATGAGATGGAGGGACACTACCATAGAACAGAAAACAAAAGAGATTCTGATTTTGGATTTTTAAATGATGTTCTGACAACCCTTCAATGTTACAAAAGACCAATGCCTTATCCAGGCCACAGAGTCATGCATAAAGTTGGAAGAGAAATCTCCGATGCAAGTTCCTTTCAACATTAAATTTTCATGTATCAATGCCTTACATTAATACAATTTTTTGCTCTGTAATAAAATCATGCTTACACATCAAATATACATATTCAACATCATTAATGTTGGGTTTCATGATTTAAATTCTTCCTTGAAGAATACCCAAAAGACAAACATTACACTCTTAGAGAAGGCTAAAAGAGACAAATCCAAATTATCCTTGACAATATGAAATTGTATGAATCTGAATACATTTTGGAGACAATTTCATGGAAAATCACACATGCCTTGCATATGTGTGAACCTGCAAACTGAAACAAGACCTACAACAAAGACAACACTGAAAACCTTGAAGAACACACTGTCATTTGCAAAAATAAAAAGATGTCATTACTGGAACCTGCAATTTCAGATTTCTCCCTTGGAGAAAATCTCTCAAAAACTAGAACCTCTACAATTGAGAAGAATTGGGAATAAGGAGAGGGAAAAATATCAGAATCCATCAAAACATGCCAAGTGTCTCCTTTGTCCCTAAATGCAAAAATATCTTCTTCATTCCCATGTAAACTGCTCTCGTAATCTCCCATATTTGTTGACACTAACTCCATAACTGCATTCCTCATCTTGAGAGCTTTCCGGCAATATATAATACTTGGTATTTTGGCCAAAAATGGACCTCTGAGCGAATTAATTCTTCATGTGGCTCTGTCATTTAAATTTTTCGAATTTCTTGTATAGTTGAGACTATACATTTAATTTTGATTTTTACTCTGATTTTGGCCCTGTGTCCTGCCACGTGGCAACCTTTGATTGGTCTGTGGGATCCACTGGGTGCCCTCTGGGATGACACCTATCACTCTGCCACGTGTTCGCCACCAAGTTGCTTGCTCATCACCACGTCATCGCCATGTGTCTGCCACCTGTGCGCCACGTCACCGCCACTAGATAGCCACCTCACCGAGACCCGCCTATTGGAACGCCAACTAGACCTGCCCCCTGGGTTTCGCCATTTCGCGATGGGTAAGTTTTAAGCAACCTCAGGTCACAAAATCATGCGCACCATTGGATCTCTTTCAACCTGCGTGATCTTTACCTCGATTTCCATGCACATGGTTTTTCACTACTTCGCGAAGGGTATTTGGCATGCATCTTCCCTTCATGAATCCATGCGCATCGTTGATCTTTTTAGAACATGCTCACTGGTTAAGTCGTCTGTATCCTGCAAAACTCGCCCGCATGCCTCGGGATCTGTGCCTACATGGGGTACACCTTTTGCCACTTGTCAGCCTCCTCAACTACCTCGGGAAGCATGCCCACGCGCATGGGGTCCCCTTGGGTGCTCAACCGGCACCATCCGTCAAAAGCCTTGAGGCTTTGACATATTACTCGTGTGTCTCTTTGCTTATAAATATCAAAAGAGAACACTTCCCAGCCAATGTGGGATAATGCATTTCGCCCAGAAATGCATTTTCTGGAAGTTTTCCATGAATGTCTTCATTTTCTTCTCACATTTCATGTCATTGCATCACAGAGGAACACTGTTATTACACCTATCAAGTTTCGTTGCAGAAGTTTAGCATCCACGTGAGGGAGGAATCAAACTTAACTCCATGCCAAATGCATTTGCTGTGGTTTTAAAATTTATTAGCTTTTCCACCCTTTCACGCTAGGCAAAGGGGTTGGGTTCTGCACCACACTGGGGATGGAGGACATGGCGTTGATTTGTATTTTCTTAAACATTTTCTGAGGCTCCCTCTCCTCTACCATCCACGCAGGGGGGCATTTTATTGCTTGGAAATTTCTACCTTTGCCCTTCAATACCATATTCCAAACACCACGTAGGAGACTCAACTGTTGTTATTCTGCATTTGTATTGAAATCTTTATTAAACTTCTCCACCATTCACAGATAACAAGGAGGATGCCACACTGAAGGAGGGGGGTTTGGCTTAATACCAGCCAATAGCACTGCTAAAGCTTTTTTTATGCTTCTTACCCATACAACGCAGCACTTGCATTTGCCTGATTTTTATTAAAAGTTGTTGCACACACCATGTGCCATGAAGAGGGGAGGATTTTGGCTGGGCCTTATGGTTGCCAATGCATTTGTTGAAATTTTAATTATCTTTCAACAGCACATTTCACTCCTGTCAATGAACTTGCTGCAAGTTTCAATGCCCAACCATTGCATTTCCTCCATGTTTTAATCACTGCCCCTTATATTCAGAAAATGCTACCAGAAGGTGTGGAACTTGGCTTTTACGCTTGACACTTGCATTGTTTGAAAACTTTTGCTCTTTATCCAATCAAAAGAATAAAATGAAATCATCTCTCCAAATCAAAATGTCAATTACAGTCGAGTTGGTATTGATATGCATTACTCTGAATTAAGACTATTTCGCCATTAAAAATAATGCATCGGCATGACCCAGGTCGGGCCCCAAAGTGGGTCCGACTAAAAAAAATTTTGTTTTCATGCAACTGACCTCTGAAATGCTTCATGAACCTTAAACACACCTCTAGAAATGATCGGCATCATTTTCAGATCATCAGATTGAATTTTGCAACCTTCAGGCAGTTACGCCACATTTTCGCATTTAATCACGAAGATGTAATTTTCAAAGTGGTCAAAACACCTTTCTGGACCTCGCCATCTGACAGGCGTGTACTCTGATATACAAGCATGAACTCTACCAAACGGTTTCTCAAGATGAATCCCGAGTGAAGAGATATTAATTGGTGAAAATGACCAACTGGCTTTGTCGACACTGCGGACTTGATGAAGTCAATGTTCTGGCAACACATGATGCCTTACTCAAAAATACCAAACGACCTCCATAGACCCTCAAATTTGAAACACAGGTACATTGAAGTACATATTAAATCTTTGAATTCTCAGTTCAACCAAAAGGATGACTGGGTGCAAATGGTGCACTCATGAAAATGGCTACATTAACTAATATAACACTAAAAGTATGGATAACTGAAACAGATGGCTCAATAAACCCTTTTGAAAACCGATCAAACGGATTGGTAGAGGCTTGAAATTTGAAACATATCTTGTCATTTATATCAACAATAGCTAGGAATAAACATTTTGATATGACATTCACCGGGGCATTTTTACACTTGTGTAAACCACACAAACTACAAATAGTTCGAGCTTGGTAAACTGAGCAAATGGATTCATGAAGACTTGAAATTTTGCATGGAGGCACAATTTTATGCATAGAATTCAATCCATTTTTAATTTATTCATGATGATAAACAGGGCAAAATATATAAACACCCAAAGTAGGCTAATCAATAAAATCTACATTTGTGCCTAAAATGCACTTTCAGCTCACCCCTCGAAATGGGTACCTGATAAACTTATCCAAACTGAATTCTGAAAGTTTCACATCGCTGAATAGGCCAAATGAAAGGTGTAGGACATGTTCCCAAGCCTTACCCTTTGAAAATCAACTGTCTCCATTTTGCCCTCTCTCTAACTAGGCCATTCAAACTAACTCATTTGGAAATGCAAAGCAAAAATTTGAATTGGGCCTCAAAACTTGACTCAATTTTAATGAGTCCCAACACCTCCTTCTTTCCTTCTTTCACTAGTACATTTATTGTATTTTTATATCTTTTTGAGAGGGTGTTTTTTCCACTAATTTTTTATCCTTTTCTCTATTTGTGAGACTTGCATTTCTTTCCATTAGTTTGTAAATGAGTACCTGATCAGGCCTAGTTGTCGAGACTCATTCATACATGCAGTTTTGATTCATCTTTAGCTTCTATCCAATTTTCATTCATCTTTAGCTCTTTATCTTATCCCTAAGTTAATCTTAAGGGGTGTGTTGGAGTAATTAGGGTATTTACCTAATTATTTATTAATTAGGTCATTTAATTAATTTTTTAATTAAGCTAAAATGAGGCACTTTTTTGTTTTACTTAATTAGGCTAATAATAGCTTAATTTGTCTCATTTAATATGACTCTGATACTTGGCAGATGTTGATTTGATCTAGCCTTTAGGGTTTTGCATCTAGGGTTTCATTCATCCTTTTATAAGGATTCATTCATTCACTGTAATTGTATCTCCAATATTCTGTATGGAATAATACATAATTCTCAAGTTTTTATTGAGCATATTATATTTTCTTGATCTCTTTTGTGTAACAAGTTTTTTTCTTGTAGATTATTCTTGGCTCCTATGGTTGTATCAACTTCTACATACTTTATAATTCTTATGCATCATCATTCTTATATAGTTACCATACTATTTTATAATAATTTTTATAACGATATAATCATTATTGTATCTCTTATGGTTCCTTTTATATAGTTTCATTATTCAATGTTTATACTTGTGACCTTTCACCATGCTTAGATCACATTAAATTTTCCTATATTTCAATTTATGAACCTTATCATCATGCATAGATTAGTACTATATTCTTATAGTTATTAATTCAACTTGTACTATATTATGAACCTTATCATCATGCATAGATTAGTACTATATTCTTATACTTATGTGGCCAAATTGTACATTCATTACCATGTCATCCTATTAGAGTGGGGATAGAGATAGGGGTGGGAATCATGCTTTTCTCCATGACTATTTTGTGCCTTAATATTAATACTATTCTTCTAGATCTATCCTTTTAGATTGTGGGCATCATCCTTCCTCTATATTTAATCATATTATCCTTTCCTTAACATAGCTACCCTATTACATTAGGAGAAATTATGCATTCTAGATATCAACTTGTGTCTACATGCCTAATTATGTTTGTAAATACACCATTAGCATGTTGGGGGGCATCATATATTCTCTTATCTCATCATGTGTTATTATGTTCCATATTATATACAAAGAGAGCAATAAGGAGACCATGTCTCCTCATACCACTCACAATGTTCATGTACGATCATTTTCACCAAAGTATTTACCTATACTTGGGGAGCTATTATACCTTGATATGTATTTCTATTTCATATACTTCAATGGCTATCCTACTATATATATTACTTGCTTGTTATAGGATGTACTCATAACTCTTATTCTTTACATGATTTATATTCCTATATAATTAGCCTATACTTTCTATTCATACACTTGTTCTCCCTATTCTCTCATTCCTTGCATCAAATGGATGCATCAAATTGAAGGGAGCATATCCTACCCACATATACCTTTTTTATTAATCCTAAAAAATAATTTTATGTTCCAATAGGCTCATTGTCATGTTTAGATGGAGCTTAATTGCATGGCATGGTAGTGTCCAATGTGTTATATTTTATTACATGATGTGGCAACACATAATATGACAAACATATATTGTGTGGGTGGAATTTTATAAGCATACTCCTACTTGTTCAACTTCTTTGTAAATAAAGTTTGTAATTTGATTCTTGTTCCACTTGTGAGACATTGTTAAGCATGCTTAAATCAAAGTAATATATTATGAGTGACTAATCAGGGATTGTGTGCCCCCTTCAATTGTTTGTATCCATTTTGATACTAGGAATTAGAGAATAGGGGTAAAAGAATTTGAATAGTAAGTATAGGCTAAATATATAATAATATAAATATTGGGTGACCTATCAAGGGAAACTCTATGGTCAAGCATGCTTAAGTCCAAGTTATACATTATGGGTGACCTATCAAGAAATCCTAATGTTTCACTTCATTGACTATCACATGAATATAATGAATACTAAATTATCAATTCATTCTCATGAAAGATAAGTTTATGTAGACCATTTCTCATAAAATATAAATTAATAAATTTAACTATAAAAACAAAAAAACAAGATCGAGATCAGATTTAAATACCATAATTTACCGTAATGTGATAGCTGCCTCCTACCTATCATTCCAACTATCATTTATTTAATCTAAGCGTAACTTTTTATACTTCATCTCTTTAACGTTTTTTATTATTTAGGGTATTTAAAGTTAAAAACTAAAATAGCGTGCTGGCTGTTTGCTTTTGGACTACTTCGAGTGCTCTTGCAACTTATGTCCAAATTCTTATTGATTTCAATCACTTGTACAAGTACTTGTCTATTTCAAAATTATATTTGCCTAATAAAGCAAATATTTCCACGTCTTACACTACCACGCAGAGAAGTTCCAGACCTCATTCTCAACAAATCATATTGCGTATGTGCTCTCGTCATTTCATTTGTCATTTACTCACATTAAAAAAGAAAATGTTGAAGGTAAGCTTATCAGGTGCGTACGCTGTGAAATCCATCATACACGACCAGTAGTTGGTTGTGTCTACCCATATGCACGTCCATTCGGAAATCCCTAAACACAACATTTGAGTTCTATGTATAGCTCAAGCCTTCCCTGTAACCTTAGGAGCACAAAGCTCTTAAGATCTCCATCAAAACTTAAATCTGAAAGTTTTGCTTTCTTGGCTTTATCTTAAAGAATTGGCTAAAGAATTTTCAGTGAAATGGAAAGCTTAGCAGAGGCCTCATGTAGTGGTGTTTCCTTATCCAGCGCAGGGACATATCAATCCATTAATGGAGTTCGCCAATGGGCTTCTCTCCTACAATCTCATGGTGACATTTGTCACCACGGAGAAAGTTAAAGAGCGCATGGCACAAGCTCAGGATGGTAATTCTAGTGCCAACTCAGCTTTGGAGAATATCAGGATTGAAATAATTTCAGGCGGGCTTACTCCTGATCTCGACAGGGAGAAAAATTGAGGTATGAAAGTTGTTTTGCTGAAAAAGTTTGGAAGTGTTTCATTTGAACATCTAATAGAGAGTTTCAATGCTCAAGGTGAGAGAGTCTCTTGCATAGTCTCTGACTCTTTTCTAGACTGGGTTCCACAAATAGCAAAGAAATTTGTTATTCCTCTGGCCTTTTTTTGGACGCAATCGTATGCTGTTTACTCCATCTATTATCATTACTACAAAAGAACTGGTATGTTAACATAACTTGATCATTTATCTTCAAATAAGATTTAATTTCGGAAATGATCTGACATTTCTATTCTTGACAAAATAATAGTTATTGTTCTAATGGTTGGTGTCTAGTGTGTTTTTCCTTTATCGCTTTATAAGCGTAGGACTTCTTTACAGTCAACAGCTGATTATTGTTTCTACCATTTCAAAATGGTTGCTGATTGAATTGACAGGGGTGGGTTCTAGTAACTTTTAAGCTGAGTGGTTGGGATCTCACATTTTCTGTTTCTTGAAGGGTACAGTTTGAGTTGGCTTAGTGGTGGAGAATTTGTGCTCTTGAAAGAGAGGTTACAAGTTCAAATTCTACAAAGGGGTAACGTATGTATGTTTCATTTGTAGTGTAGTTAGATACCTCCCATAAGGAGTATGAGGTAGTCCCATACTGGCCTGTTCATATAGACCATCAAAATTATGGATATATCCAAACATATAAGAACTTTTTTCTTTCTAAAATGTATATAAACACACTTTTTTAAGATCTCATTTTGGGAGAGTGCTTAGAAAATATGTTTCATATCGATAACATCACAAGGTACTAGGTGTTTATATAGGGTGCTTTCATTATGCATAGATTTAAATATTAAAGGTAATAAATTTTCAAGAAGATCAACATTACTAATGTTTTTTCTTCTTTATTTTTTTTAAATATCTTTTTGCTAATTATTTATATTTTTTTCATGTTTAGTGAAAGAGGAGGGTGATCTGGAGAATGAAGTGAATGTGAAAGGAATATTTGGACTTCCACAACTATGTTTATCAGATCTACCATCATTTATACAATCTTCAAATCCTTACCCATTTGCAATAAAATTGGTGCTTGATCAATTTGCTCTTGTTTCCCAAGCCAAATGGATGTTAGGAAACTCTTTTAGTGAACTAGAAGCAACAGAAATAAAATCCATTGACTCACCCGTTCAACCTAGAACAATGGGTCCCCTAATTTCACCATCGTTTTTAGAGGGAAGCAATCCCAAAGACACAAATGTTTGTGTAAACCTATGGAAATCAACAAATTGCATGAATTGGCTCAAGACGAAAGGGGAGTCAACTGACATATATATTTCCTTTGGTAGTTCTCTTGTCTTTTCCAAAGAGCAAATCCATGAAATAGCATTTGAACTAAATGATAATGGTTACTCTTTCTTGTGGGTGATGCACCCAAGTGATTATGAAGAAGAAAATAACATTAGACAAGATTTTCCAGAGGGTTTCTTATAGGAGAGTAGTGGGAAAGTGTTAGTGGTTCCCTGGTGCCCATAAATGATGGTGCTTTCTCATTCCTCTATAGCCTTGTTTATGACTCATTGTGGATGGAATTCCACACTAGAGAGCCTTAGTTTAGGGGTTTCTATGCTAGCATTTCCTGAAAGGAGTGATCAACCAACTAATGCAAAGTACATAGAAGACCATTGGAAGATAGGTAGAAGATTGAGTAGGAGAGATGATGGTTTGGTTGGTAAGGAAGAAGTGATTAAATTAATCAAAGAAGTTATGGAAACTAAACAAGGATTTGAATTGAGAAAAAATATTTTACAGTGGAAGACATTAGCAAGTCATTCAGGAAGAGTGGATCTTCAAATAAAAATATTGAGGCTTTTGTTGAGGAGGTTGTAAATAATGCATGATTAATTCCATTGGACACAATTTGAATATGTACACAAATTTAATTTGAATGTATCAACAAGTGTTTAATTATGCTTTGTATTTATGAGGACTATTTAGAGTTTTTGATAGAATCCATAATCCTAACTATTTTCTTAAGTAATTACTTTTATATGTTAATAAAAGTATCAAATATATATCTCTTGTATGACATTTTTTTTAAGTTAGTTTATCACATATGCTTGGGAGATAATAGTTCTATCATGTAGAATTAATGTAAATAGAGGTCTTTCATATTAGAATAGATATACATGAATTATATTGTTCTAATAATTTCTCAATGGATATTTTTCACTTAAAGAGACTTGCAATATTTCATAATATAATTTATTGAATCAATACCTTATTGTTTAATTTTTTTGTTTATCTTTTACTTCTATACTTTGTGAATCTAGTTGTTTATTTTAGGTAACACAACCACATCTAGTATCAAAGAATTTTTTAGGTTTGTGTTTTGGTATAATTTTTTTCATCTAACACCTAATAAAAGTACTCATTGTATACACTCACCTTATCCTCTTAAGGTTTGTTCCAAGGTGTGCACCCTTGGTCTCCTTGTGTTGTGTAGCGTAGCGCTTGGGTTTGTGACATGGTTTAACCTCTTCCTATGTATTCTATAAGTCTAGTGGTTGCATGGGGAATTAAGAGTTCGATCTTTTGGTGCAACAACAACCACACTTGTAACAAGTGGTATCAAAGCTTGGTCACATGTTCAAACCCCTCGCTTGCGCTAAGCGGCGGGTGTTACAAGATGTGCACCCTTGGTCTCCATCTATTGTGCAACACAGCTCTTGGGTTTGTGACATGGTTTAACCACCTCATGTGGATTCTATAAGTCTAGTGGTTATATCAGTCATTAAGAGGTCAATCTTCTGGTGCAACAGCAACCACACTTGTAACAAAGTTTTGATGACTAAAAGGTGGTCATAAAAGTAATAACACTAAGCATAATTTTCCCAAAAATAATGTTATTTTCATTATTACTAGTTACTTGTAAATACCTCCACAATAAAGACATAAAACAATTACATATATTGAACCCACTTGCCAAAAACACTTAATATAAAAAAAAAATCAAATTTATACAATAGCTCATAAGATTGCATTAACAATATGAAAATATTTACTTTACAAATAGACCACATGGTCTTTTTTTTTTTTGAAAAAATATACGCTAATATTTAAACATTTCAAGTTCTCCTTCTCTAGTTCTCACAAGAGAGAAAACATCTTTGGAGTGTTTTAGCACCCATCCATGAAGATTTCACTTCCCAGATATTCCTCAACTAAATAATGTTTTACCCTACATAAAGGGCATAGAAAATTGAAACCAACAAGTGTGATGGAATCTAGTGCAACATAATATATCTAACATTTTACTTGCATTAGTAAATGCAAATATTTTTAAACCATGATATAGTAGAGAGATAAAAATGATCAAATAGTAACTTTCTACTAATGATTTGTAAGATTAAAGAAAAGTGTGTTTTTAAACCATGTTTGGTAGATAGGTAAAAATTAGAAACCTACCATTATTTATTACTCCATATTCAACACTTATCCAAATTTTATTTAATCTCAAAGAGAAATAATTTATATGCATGAATTCTTTTAAATATGTATGACATATTTTATCTTTGTACTATTAAATTTAATAATGTTTTAGCATAAACCCATACATAGTCATCAATATAGTTGAGACTATAACCTCTAATAAGTATCACTTTATCTCAATCATCATCAAATTCTATTGGTTATAGCCCTAACTCAGATCCTTAAAAGATGTGTTATAACATGCTACACTTGATCTTCTAAAGAGAGAAGAACCACAAGCAGCTGGAGGCCATGATCGCTAGTGATGGTCCTTTGGAGTCTACGGTTAAAGCCACCCTGGTTACGGCTCTAGTTTCTTCTAGCTCTAGATTCGAGTCTTCTAAAAAGGTGTTATTTTCTGATAACTTTTTAAGTTTATGCCAGGATTGGCAGGGTGAAATTTCTCATATGTAGTTGGCGATCCCTTTATACCTTTCATGGGTGGTTTTGTTGGTTTTTGTGTTTTTTGTGTATTTTTTCTAGTTCTATTCTTGTTGGTATTCTATTTTCTATGTTGGTTCTTGGGTGTGCCAGGTGGTTTTTTGCTATGTATTAGTGGGTTTGTTTTTTTATTGGTTGCACATCCCTCATGCACCCTAGATGTCGCTTCATGGATATGTAATGGTACAGGCCTATCCGGATTTTATTAATCAAAACATGCTACACTTGATCTTTATAACAATTATCTAGAAATTAAATCACATCAATTGGATAGACAATTATTTAAAATTTAAAGTAGTGGTCATTGACAAAATCCATAAATATTTCCTAACTATGATTAATAAAAGTTTGACAATCTACAATTATCATTAAGTATCTCAGTCAAAAAATATTAACTATGATGTTCATGAGCTATTTAAATACTTATGTAATCCTATCGCTTACATATTCAACAACAAGGACCATAAATAACACAATGTTTCAATAGTCTTTAAACTCTTAAATAAACTAAAATAATAAAAATAAATAAAAAATGAAAGACCTAATAAGATATTATCCAAGATTGGTTAGTATGAAATAAATATAAATGATCACTGATTCTTTCATGATGATCTTACAAGGACAATGGAAAAACTATTAATTTGATTGTTGAAAATAACTTTAATAAGTAGAGAGGAAAACTCTATCTTGACACAAGGAAGAGAAATAGCTAAGATTATAATTAAAACTTAATGTGCATAAGGGCAATAATACATAGCTTGATTTCACCCTTATACTCTTCTACTTTGGTCCTCGGTGCTTCTTCTCACTTGATGCAACACTTGTAGGGATTTCGAAGAAACCAATCTTCACTAAAGGGGGAACAGAGTTAGACCTTGTTCTTTATGAGACTTCATAGATCATTCTTTTAGAGCCAAACCAAAAGCCTCAAACATTAGGGCCAGGTTTATTTTACAATACAAATTATCCATTCTCTTAGCATGATCTTTCTTATATTTCTTCAAGATCACCTTTTTTAGGACCTCAGTAGTAAATCTAAACCTTTTTTCTTTCAAATCTACCAAAAAATATTACAACACTTCAATATTTTTCTCAACATCGTTTGTATATATCTCATGTGGCAAATAAAGTAACCAAGTAATCCTTGGTTCAACTAAGTCTATATAATATTTGTCTGTGTTGATTAGAAAATTGATTTCATCTTTATACTTTTGGACCAATCCACAAGGGATTCTCTACCTTTATTGCATCTTATTTTAAAAAAAATTTAACTACCCCACGTACAGGGTGTTGTATGCCCCTGTATCCATATATGAATCTCCTAATATGTTCAGCATCTTATCTTAACTGCTATAGGGAGGAACTTGTCCTAAACACTACCCCTAATTACTGGAAGCTCATTCATGAACATAAATATGAGACAAAATATTAGTGATTCATACCTAAACTATACTTTGTATTCTTTGTCTTCTTCAAATTGTCCAATAGTAGTTGCCTTAGAATATCGCATAGATAGAATTTCTCTCCTTTGACCATCATTTGGAAAGCAGTGTATATTATGGTGGTAATGGCGAAACCCTCACAGTTCTGATCTTATATCTTGTATGCCAAAACTTTAGCCACATAGAAGACACCCAAATCAATGATATCCTCAACTATCATAGTCATCTTGTTGAACTTCGTACTAATTAACTAAGTAACCATATCATTCTTTATCACTTTCTGAAAAATAGGAACAATTCCAATGGAACATAACCCTATCAAAGCCCTAAGTGCATCCATTGTGATTTAATGTGGCTGATATAGAAACTTTATACCTCCATGAATCTTTCTCGGGATAATTTGAATTCATGTATTCTCATAACTAAAATATGGAAACTCCTGTCACATATTTAGTTCCATCTTTGGAATATTCTTGTATTGCTACTTAAAATTTGTTAGGTTTTCTTCTATGAGTTTCTTTCATATTGTTGGATCTCAAATAAATAGATTGGAAAGTTTCCAAGGAAATGCCAATTCCTATCTCCAAAATCTCCCAGTTGATTTGGCCTACTTGTAGACTGCACCAATGAGGTTGCTAACTCTCTCACTTTAGGCTCTACATGACCTAGGTGGGTGTACCAATATGTTTGTTGCAGATTTAATGAGCTTCCTAAATAGTTTTCCTACTACTTGAATGGCACTATCTTTCAAGGTAAGATTGCAGATGAGTTCAAGATTATTGTTGTGGAAGCTACGTTGTTTCTTCAACTAAATCTTCTAAATCTTAATTTCCTACTCTTATTGAACAACAAATAAAAAGGATAACTGGATAGTGTTTTAAGAATATTCTAAATAATTGATCAGTGCCTTCCCTAATTGGGCCATAGAGTCAATTGTTTATATGGGGATTCATGTATAACTCTAGCGAGACAATTTTAAAACTCCCAATTCATAGCAAGCCTGTCATTTGTCCTATACCTGAGTGCTTGTGTGCAATTTTAACCAATCTCAATTTTCTTAACTTGGTTTAACTTTTATTTGCAAAAGACCAATTAAACAATTATCAAAAGAAATTATCCATTTCACATCAATATTGCTTTTTCAAACTCAGATTGATTTTATCCACATCCCGACCAAAGATTTAAAGTAACTTTGCTAATCTATCAATAACACACAGAACTGATACCCAAAGCAATCTTAATCCACAAGTCATGTATATAAAGGTAAACTGATATATATATATATATATATATATATATATATATATATATATCAAATGCTGATTCTATTATCAAGTCCTCCCTCTCTCTCCTGATTTTTCGGTTTTGCTTTCTCCTTCTAGAATATCAAGGAGCTTTTAATTATCACTTTTATTAATTTACATTTCAATTTTAAATTTATGACCTTTCACATCAATCGGTGCAACTTTATTTTTAATTAACTATCTTTTATAGATTAGAATATTTTTATTTTTATTTTTTTAACTTTCATACGTTGTAATAATATTCCTCCTGTGGTGTGGTGGTAATCTTTGCACTTGTACCTTTCACCAAAAGTAAAATTTTGGGATGAAAACGGCTCCAAAATTATGATGCTTCTTTAATCACTTTTGGTGAAAAATATTAGGTCTAAGTGAAATATTTTATACTTTCACATGCCGATATTCATGTGCATCTTGATAAAATATTTTAATTACCTACCTTCTGATCAATATGAAATAC
Source organism: Cryptomeria japonica (assembly GCF_030272615.1). Lineage (NCBI taxonomy): Eukaryota > Viridiplantae > Streptophyta > Pinopsida > Cupressales > Cupressaceae > Cryptomeria > Cryptomeria japonica. The sequence continues at coordinate 839,812,834 of NC_081409.1, read as the reverse complement.
CCTTATCCATCTCAAAAATAATTCTCTCACACTAAATCTTTGTAAAAATAATCTCACCCTAAGTGATGACATTTTACTAGACACTTTGCATTCCATTCAAATGTTTTCACTTACTCGTAGAATCATTTATACTTCATTTTACCCCGTTTTTTACAATTCTTGTTTCACACTATAAAATAAATCCCCCTGGTGAAATAATATTCATAGTATGTAGGCTACTCTCAAAAATATTTATCTACCTTCAACATATTTCTCCCCAAAAATAATTCAAAAAGTAGGCAGTTTCGTGAGGCTTTTCACCAGTTCCACTTTGCGGGCATCTTTAATATGAGCTGCACCTGCTCCCTTGAATATTGAGATAAATGAAAATTCATGTATGAGAGACCAATTCATTTGTGAGGCCGAATCCTTCAACCTTTCGATGTTCTCCTATGATTTATACCATTTAACAATTCATTTGTTATAGACCATCCATTTTGCTTTGATAGAAATTAATAAATTATTCCAGGGTTGTCATTTTAGTACTTGTACAAAGGGATATGAAGAAGATTGCAGAATTAATTTAAACACCAGCTGATTGTGTTTTTCTTGAAAGTTTCGACAACATTTTTGACAAAACCATTTTGCATACTCCCTGTTCAATATAATCTGTCAAATTGTTTATGTCTTGATAATGCTTTTGTATTTTGCTGGTATATATCTGTCATACTATAGACAAACTTTTCTATGCTTCGATAGATGCCCATATTCCTTTCCAATGTTACCATTACTACAAATATTGTGGAGTTTAGTTTTACGGTTGTCAATTGCATTTGCGTGAGAGTTTCATTTCACTTTCAACAAATCTATCTTGTGCAAATCGTGCTCCATCATATTCCATGAAATGAAACCATTTCGAAACAAATTCTTAATGTTGAGTCTATTCACCGATATTTCTAATTATTAAGTTTGATGAACATTCCATATAGGGCATACTTTGATGGATACCCACGAGGTGTCTCAAAGCTTTCATTCAGGCACGGCTGGGAGTATGCTAGCAAAGGTCACGGCTTCTGACTGTATACACACCAAGGGCATGTGTTCGACAGTTCAGAAATCCTTCCATTAATTATGTTGTCTTCTCATCGCACTTCACGTGATGGTTTTTACCAGGGAATTATCAACCATGATATGTGATATTTATCCTTTATATTATACTCTTTGGTTGATGTCCATATTCGATGTTCAATACTCTAGCGTCTATGAAAGCTCTGATACGGCTTTGTCAGACGCATTTATATTCTCTGTAAATTTTTACAACTTCATTACGCTTTCCGTAGTTGTCCGTACGCTGTGTCATAAACTCCTGTAGACAGGCTCAATATTGCTAGAAATCATGGAATAAGCCTTTATATCTGCCAATTCGCATTAGTTTTGGAAGTCTCCAAATTGAGATACGCATTCTATGGGATGACATCTCTTCAGGGTGCCTGTCTGTAAAGGAAATTCTCCAATATATTCGTCTATCTTTAATGCTCCATCGAGTATCCATGCCCTAATTCAAACTTCCCATATTTATGTCTTTATTTCATTGATATATCACTGGCATTTTCGACAAAACCCTTTTTTCTCACATAGATATCCAAGGTTACATCGAAAACAATAAATATAGTTCTCACCTACAAACTTGGGGGGGCCTACAGATATTTACAATGATTTAAATAAAAAATCCTTATTTAGGATCCTCTCCTTGAATTCATGGGTTTTTGGTGATAAATAATTTGATCTGGCCCACCATTTGTAATTTCACTTTTACTCAACGACCATGATCATTCCACTATTGTAACCCCTTTTGGATAATTAATTTAACTTATTTTGGCCTATTCCAAATCTTGACTTCTCTCAATTGATACCTTTGAAAGCAATATTTGCTTCTTCATTTCATAATGTTTGTTAATGATTTCATGACAGATATTAGTTTCCTTTCCACCTTATATGCTGGGCTCTATTCTTACGGGAGCCGCATTTATCTCAAATATAGAAATTTTTGTAGTATCATCTATGTTATTCATGTCTTTCATTAATGAACTTGTAACAATAGTAGCCTCATCTGATGATCAAATAAACCATTCCTCTCAAGCCAATGTTCCATACCTCGTCTGTCATATTTTGCCAATAAATCCACTTGAACAGGTGATAGGAACAATTTGGAGTAAATTTGTGGTCATGAAATGATTTAAACATTATCAAATTATGCATTTTAATATTTTGTGAGAAGTGTCCAATAATAATTTTTTGCATCTAGAATCAATCCTTAAAACTGACCAAATCCAACTATGAGGTCATGAGAGTTGCCAACCATGTAGACATTTAACTGAAGATTGCAATGTAACTGATGGCTCTGAGAAATGTCTTCTGAGGTGAAAGATATTAATTTCCAAAGTGAGCTTCACAATTGATTTTAACCTTTTACAAGATTCATACTTGCATATACTGCATCTGGTTTAGGCTCGAAACAAATATCAAATAGGCTAATGGGGCAAAACATTGCATCAGAGTTCATTGTGATACAAATAATTGCATGAGTCAATCGGTTTGGTCTAAGGGTGATCTGGGTGAGGAACATTAATCTCTACAAAAGGCTACTTTGGAAGTTTTGCAATGTGCAAGTGACTGAAACGAATAAATTACAAATCGAATTGACTTTGGAAAAACAACAGATGGTATCCTAGGATTCTGCCAATTGGTATAAGGATACTTTGTTGATAGGAGAATTGATTGGGAGACTAAGTTTAGCATGAAGGCTCACATATACAAAGATATTAAATCTCCAAAATGGATATTCAAAATGGTTGTGCGACTCAGGCTTATGTGCACCCAAAATTTTGCCATTTGAAATATGTATCAAATCTGACTGTAGAAAGCTAAATATGGGAACACATGCTTACTTAAGGGTGGTAAATACAATTGCAAATCCAAATTGCTCATCGGGATTAGGATTTATGGATGCATTTTTGGCTATCCATTGAATTATCTCATTTAGGGGACCTTAAATTTTGCTTGAATTTAGGGTTCCAACACATACATCATTGAATTTCATATGAATAACCTCCATTAGGGATACATGAATATACATCCTAACATCCTTTGTGTATACCAAATCTAACGTAACCTTAATAAATGCTTCTTCCTTGTCTTTTTTCATAGCCACAAATGGACAAGACTTGAATTTAAGTCATGGTTTTAAAGAAGGCTCGATCATAATTGGTGTAGCCATTGTAACAACAAATAGAAGTGATAGCACAAGATTGATTAATGCCTCTGATTACAACTATCACTAGGGTTTTCACAAGAGATCTCCTTTCACACACAACAACTCTAGAATTCGCAAGATTCCAAGTTATCAAAATAAACTGAAAAAACAAAATTTATCCTTTCTCTTTCGATCCTTAGTTTTTCGCATTGAATTCTCTTGATCTGATGTGGTTGGACACTAAAAATTTAGTACTTTGTATTAATAAATATCATAAATATCTTTGAAAGCCATCGTAATGATGCAGTCATGGTGAAGAGGATCCTTGATGAGGATAATCCAGACCATGCAACAACAATAATGAAACAATGCAAAACAACACAAGAGAGAGAGAGATTGTTAGATATGTTCAAATCCCAAATCTACCTTAGGTGTTAGATTGTTTCTTTAGGAACCTTGCTCTGATGATAATTGTTTATCACATTCAAATGTTGATATGAGATGTGAATCAAAATATATTAAAATTTAACCATGCATTAATCATTCATTTCAATTATCACACATGTAGAACTAAAAAAATGAAAAAAAGAAAGATTAATCAAACAAGGACACCAAGATTTTTATGTAGAAACCTAATATGGAAAAATCAATGGTGAGAACTATCTCACTATAAATGGATTATTAAGTTTTAGGCACATGGGAAAGGAAGATCATACTCCTAATTTGTTCTTGCAAGATAAGGCGCACAACCTTATGGTAAGATACAATGAACTTGAAAAGCACTAAAGATTACTTATTCACGATAAGATACACTGGATTTGATTACAATAAATTACTATTTCTGAACTTATGAGATGTACATCCTCTAAAATGTTGATTACATGTCACTATTCTAAACATCTGAAATAGACTTCATTACTACTCATCTGAAAATGCACACCTTCTCTCTCACACAACATACCATACATAACTTATTCAACTCTTACAATCCTCCAAAAGATCTCATCCCTTATATGTATCATCTATAGCAAATAGATACATCAATTAGGCCAGTCCAATTAAATGTAACATGTAGAATATGAATAGTCGACACCAAATACTTTCTCCAAAGAAAGCCAAAAGAGAAGAAGGACATGTGAAGAAACACACCATGTTAATACACCTTCATATCAATCCCAAATCATCACCTTCAAAACTGCACACTACGATATGCACCAAAACCACTCAAGTTGGCTCTGAAAGATGGAACCAATAATGTAATCCAAGCAAAAAATACTCAAAATATGATGCAGGCCTCTACAACACCTATGGATGCAAAAAATAGAATCACTTGATAACAACACTATATTAGAGAACCCCAACACTAAATCTTCAAAAGGAGAAGGAAAGAAAATAATTCCTACAAATAGGTACACTTTCTTCATGACCAACACTAAGACTATTATTGATTCAACTACAAAACAAATAGGAACATGAGACCTAAGATCTAATATTATTTTGCATCCATTAACATCACATTTAAACCACAAGAAAATATGAATCAATGCAACACAATGTAGAGTAGAATATTGAACCTTGTTTTACAAACTGTTCACTGGAGTAGTCATACTTAGCCATAATATCTTGCAAACACCTGAATACTTCTTTAATTCTCTAGAATAGAGATGAGTCAACCAGATATATATCATCTATAGTCACCACCATCAATATACATATATCAATGTGAACACATAAGAAAACTCTCGATACAACACCACTTAGAAACACAATCGACCTCATACTTCTTGACCTTAGTTGACATCAATGACAAATAATATGACATCATGACAACACACACTCAAATTTACAATACCTCTATCTATATCCTAGGTCCTTTGCAAAATTTTCATTACGTACTTAGAGATCTTAATCTTTCCTTATCAAGTCTCTATTTTTATTGAGGTTTTTTGTTTTTGTACCACTTTGGAGATTATCTTGAGGAGTAAATCGTGTATAAGGGTTGCAGATGTAAATATTGTAGGGGAAATCAATTTGGGAATCAATTATGTCATAATTTCTCACATTATTTTTTCAACTCTTTCTTGAGAGTACATTAAAATATTAAGTTTCTCCTTTTCTACCTACAAAGATAGTCATGGTACCTTCATTGATTAAGACTCATATTCTTGTTAAGCAAGATAATTAATCTATTTTTCTTTTTTATTTGTATTCTTATTTGACAAATGTTTCTTCATTGTTTGTGGAGTCTCTCATTTCAAATTAGGATGACACATTTGATGGTTTATTTATCCTATTAGATTATAGACATAGCACAATTGTTATCACATCATGTTTGTCTTTGGATCTTGTTTAAAATTAGTTTTCCTTAGTTTCTTATTTGTCACATACTATTGTGATTGGACATGTAATTGATTGTTTTATGGCATCTTCATCATCCAAGGACTTAGCAACACATCAACTATTTTTGGAGACATCATCGCATGTCTAGATTTGGATTCATACACCTTCCACTTTATGGGAGTGACTACTCACATCTCCAATGGATTTATTTCTTCCTAAGTGGAGAAATGTTTTTTGCAGGCACTAGATTTTATTATATCTTTAAGCATTCATCATTGGCACAAGAGCTAATTCTTCATTGGGGGAATTTCTATCATCATTTTTCTCTCTTTTATGGCAGGGATACTCATTGTACTATTGTGATAGAATAAAACATTGGGGGGGTTACATTGAGTCCTTCTCTCCTTCTTTCATTAGTGCATTTATTGTAATTTTTCTCTCTTTTCGAGAGGTTTTTTTTTTTTCATTGATTTTTTTTCCTTTTCTTTATTTGTGAGAGTTGCATTGGTTTGTACATGAGTACCTAACTAAGCCTAGTTGTCAAGACTCATTCATGCATTCATTTTGCCTTCATATTTAGCTCTTTATCTTATCCCTAATTTAATCTTAAAGGGGGTGTTGGAGTAATTAGGATATTTATCTAATTATTTATTAATTACGTCATTTAATTAATTTTTCACTTGAGCTAAAATTAGGCACTTTTTTCTTTTATTTAATTGGGCTAATAATAGCTTAAGTTATCTCATTCACTATGATTGTGACACTTGGCACATGTTGATTTGATCTAGCCTTTAGGGTTTCGCATCTAGGGTTTTATTCATCCTTTTATAACCTAATTCATTTGTTCATTGTAATTGTATCTCCAATATTGTTTGTGCAATAATACATAATTCTTATTTTTTTATTGAGCGTATTATATTTTCTTGATCTCTTTTGTGTTACAAGTATTTTTCTTACAGATGATTCATGGCTCCTATGGCTATATCATCAACTTCTACATACTTTATGATCATTGTGCATCCTAATTCTTATAGTTACCACACTATTTTATAATTATTTTTATGAATATGTAATCATGATTATACCTCATACAGTGCCTTTTATATAGTCTGTTTATTCAATGTTTATACACATGACCTTTCACCATGCTTATATCACATTAAATTTGTGTATCTTTCAAATTATGAGCCTTATCATCATGCATAGATTAGTATCATGTTCTTATAGTTATTACTTCAAATTATGTGGCCAAATTGTACCTTCATTACCATGTCATCCTATTAAAGTGGGGGTAGAGATAGGGGTGGGAAGCATTCTTTTCTCCACATGACTATTTTGTGCCTTAATATTAATACTATTCTTCTATATCTATCCTTTTAGATTGTGGGCATCATCCTTCCTCTATATTTAATCATATTATCATTTCCTTAGCATAGCTACCCTACTACATTAGGACAAGTTATGCATTTCTAGTTATCAACTTGTGTCAACATGTGCAATTATGTTTATAGATACACCATTAGCATATTGGGGGGCATCATATATTCTCTTATCTCATTATGTGTTCTTACATGTCTTATTATATACAAAGAGACACTAAAGGACATCCTGTATCCTCATACTAATTACATTGTACATGTAGGGTCATTTTCACTATAGTATTCACCCATACTTGGGGAGATATTATACCTTGATATGCATTTCTATTTCATATACTTCAATGCCTACCCTACTATATATATTTTACTTGCTTGTTATAGGATGTACTCATAACTCTCATTCTTTACATGATTTATATTCCTATATAATTAGCCTATACTTTCTATTCATACACTTATTCTCTCTATTATCTCATTCCTTGCATCAAATGGATGCAACCAATTGAAGGGAGTATATCCTACCACATATACTCTTTTCATTAATCCTGAAAAAATAGTTTTATGTTCCAATATTGAGGCTCATTGTCATGTTTAGATGGAGTTTGATTGCATGGCTTAGTACTGTCCAATATGTCATATTTTATTATATGATGTGGCAAGACTTGATATGTCAAACATATTTTGTATAGGTGGAATTTAATAAGCATACTCCTACTTGTTCAATTTCTTAGTAAAAAAAAGTTTATAATTGATTCTTGTTCCACTTGTGAGACATTGTTAAGCATGCTTAAATCAAAGTAATAGATTATGAGTTACCAATCAGGGATTATGTGCCCCCTTCAATTGTTTGTATCCATTTTGATGCAAAGAATGAGAGAATAGGGAGAAAAGAATATGAATAGTAAGTATAGGCTATCTATATGGGAATATAAATATATACTTCATCTCTTTAACTTTGTTTATTATTTGGGGTTTTTTATTTTCCAAACTAAAACGACGTGCTGACTGTTTGCTTTTGGACTACTTCGAGTGCTCTTGCAACTTCTGTCCTGTTCTTATTGATTTCAATCACATATACAAGTGCTTGTCTAATTTAATTATATTTAACGAATAAAGAAAATATTTCCACGTCCTACAATAGCACACACAGAAGCCCTGGACCTAATCCTCAACAAACGAATCATAAAGGGCTTTACGTATGTGCTTCCGTCATTTCATTTGTCATTTTACCACATGAAAAAAAAAATTCAAACTCTCACAGAAGGTAAGCTTATCAGGTGGGTACGTTGTGAAATCCACCATAGACGACCAGTAGTTGGTTGTGTCTATCCATATGCACGTGAATGGCAGGTTTGAAACTTTTACGTCCATTCGGAAACCCTAAACATAACAGTTTAGTTCTATTTATAGCTCAAGCCTTGCCTGTATCCTTAGGAGCACAAAGTTCTTAAGATCTCCATCAAAACTTAAATCTGAAAGTTTTGTTCTCTAGGCTTTATCTTAAAGAAGTAGCTTAAGGGTTTTCAGTGAAATGGAGAGCTTAGGAAAGTTAGAGAAGAGCAACAAGAGGCCTCATGTAGTGGTGTTTCCTTATCCAGCGCAGGGCCATATCAATCCATTAATGGAGTTCGCCAATAGGCTTCTCTCCCACAATCTCATGGTCACATTTGTCGCCACGGAGAAAGTTAAAGAGCGCATTGCACAAGCTCAGGATGGTGATTCTTGTGCCAACTCGGCTTTGGAGAATATTAGGATTGAAACAATTTCAGACGGGCTTACTCCTGATCTCGACAGGGAGAAAAATTCAGCTATGAAAGCTGATTTGCTGAAAAAGTTTGGAAGTGTTTCATTTGAACATCTAATAGAGAGGTTCAATGCTCAAGGCAAGAGAGTCTCTTGTATAGTCTACGACTCTTTTCTAGATTGGGTTCCACAAATAGCAAAGAAATTTGCTATTCCTCTGGCATTTTTTTGGACGCAATCGTGTGCAGTTTACTCCATCTATTATCATTACCACAAAAGAACTGGTATGTTAATATAACTTGATCATTTCTGTTCAAATAAGATATACTTTCACAAAAGATCTAGCATTTCTGTTCTTGACAAAATAATAGTTATTGTTCTAATGGTTGTTGTCTACTTTGTTTTTTTTTGTTGCTTTGTAAACGCAGGACTGCTTTACAGTCAACAGCTGATTATTGTTTCTACCATAATATTTTCTGCTTCTTCAACAGGAGGACTGCGTTACCGTCTAACAGCTTATTATTGCTTTTAAAACCTGTTTATATAGACTCTCAGCTTATTATTGCTTTTACAACCTGTTTATATAGAGCATCAAAATTATGGATATATTCAAATATATAAGAATTTTTTTCTGTTATATTACGTTTTAAAATGTATATAAACACACTTTTTTAAGATCCCATTTTGGGAGAGTGCTTAGAAAATATGTCTCATATTGATAACTTCACAAGGTGCGAGGCGTTTACATAGGGCGTTTTTATTATGGATAGATTTAAATATTGAAGCTAATGTTTTTCTCTCTTTATTTTTTTTTAACTATGTTTTTGCTAATTATTTATATTTTTTTCATGTTTAGTGAAAGAGGAGGATGATCTGGAGAATGAAATGTATGTGAAAGGAATATTTGGACTTCCACAACTATGTTCATCAGATCTACCATCATTTATACAATCTTCAAATCCTTATCCGTCTGCAACAAAATTGGTGCTTGATCAATTTGATATTGTTTCCCAAGCCAAATGGATATTGGGAAACTCTTTCAAAGAACTAGAAGAAACGGAAATAAAATCTATCGACTCACTTGTTCAACCTAGAACAGTGGGTCCCCTAATTCCACCATCTTATTTAGAGGGAAGCAATCCCAAAGACACAAATGTTCGTGTACACCTATGGAGAGCAACAAATTGCATGAATTGGCTCAAGATGAAGGGGGAGTCAACTGTCATATATGTTTCCTTTGGTAGCTTTCTTGTACTTTCCAAAGAGCAAATCCATGAAATAGCATTTGGACTAAATGATAGTGGTTATTCTTTCTTGTGGGTGATACGTCCAAGTGATGATAAAGAAGCAAATAACATTACACAAGATTTGCCAGAGGGTTTTTTAGAGGAAACTAATGGGAAAGGGTTAGTGGTTCCCTGGTGTCCACAGATGATGGTGCTTTCGCATTCCTCTATAGCCTTGTTTATGACCCATTGTGGATGGAATTCCACCCTAGAGAGCCTCAGTTTAGGGGTTCCTATGCTAGCATTTCCTGAATGGAGTGATCAACCAACTAATGCAAAGTACATAGAAGACCATTGGAAGATAGGTAGAAGATTGAGTAGGAGAGATGATGGTTTGGTTGGGAGGGAAGAACTGAATAAATTAATCAAGGAAGTTATGGAAACTAATCAAGGAGCTGAATTGAGAAAAAATGCTCTGTGGTGGAAAACATTAGCTATGAAATCATTTGGGAAGAGTGGATCTTCAAATAAAAACATCGAGTCTTTTGTTGAGGAGGTCATAAATAGTGCATGATTGATTTCATTGGCCACCATTTGAATAGGTACACAAATTTAGTTTGAATGTATTAGCAAGTGTTTAATTATGCCTTGTATTAATGAAAACTATTTAGAGTTTTTGACAAGATCCATAATCCTAACTATTTTCTAAATTAATTACTTTTATGTTAAAAAAAGTATCAAATATATATATCTTGTATGTCATTTTTTTAATTTAGTTTATCACATATGCTTGGAAGATAATAGTTCTATTGAATAGAATTAATTTAAATAGAAGTTTTTGATATGAGAATAGATATACATGAATTATATTGTGCTTATAATTTCTCAAAGGAGATTTCTCACTTAAAGAGACTTGCACTATTTCATAATATAATTTTATCTAATCGATACATTATTGTTTAATATTTTTGTTTTTCTTTTACTGATATATTTTGTGAATCTAGTTATTTGACCACATCTAGTATCAAATATCTATTTAGAGTTGTGTTTTGGTATAAAAAAATTTCATCTAACACCTTATACAACTACCCATTTTATGAACTCACCTCATCCTCTTAAGTTTTTGATGACTAAAAACTAGCTATAAAAGTAATAACACTAAGTATTTTCCCAAAAAAAATATTTTTTTCCTTAGTACTAGTTACTTGTAAAGACCTCCACAATAAAGATGTAAAAAAATTACATATAGTGAACCAAATTATCAAAACTACCTAATATAAAAAATATCAAACGTTTACAATGTAAGCTCATAAGCTTGCATTGACAATAGGAAAATATTTACTTTATAAATAGACCCCATTGTCATTTTTATTTTTTTGATAAAATATACACTAATATTGAAACATGTCAAGGTCTCCTTCTCTAGAGCTCACAATAGAGAGAACATCATTGGAGTGTTTTAGCACCCATCCATGAATCTTTCACTTCCTTAATATTCTTCAACTAAATAATTTTTGACCCTACATAGAGGGCATAGAAAATTGAAACAAACAAGTGTGATGGAAGCTAGTGCACTATGATATATATATCATTTTACTTGCATCATTAAATGTAAATATTTATCATGATATGGTAAAGAGATAAAAATAATCAAATAGTAACTTTCTACTAATGGTTTGTAATATTTAACCAAAGTATGTGTTAAAACCATATTCGATATATAGGTTAATAGTAGAAAACTACTATTCTTTGTTACTCCATATTCAACTCTCATCCAAATTTTATATAATCTCAAAGAGAAATAATTTATATGCATGAATTGTTCTAAATGCATGACATAGTTGAACATTGTGCTATTAATATAATAAATGTTTTAGCATAAACCGATACATTGTTGGTATTTTGGTATTGTTTTGTCATTGATGTCAACGCCTACTAAACACTTATCAACTCTGGCACTTTGGAGAATTAGCAACATTCACCGTCAAGCAAGTGACTCATGCACAGTCACCAGTATCCGGTACACCGGCAAGATATAATGATCACCGGCACTTGGAATGATATGGTAAACACTTGGTTATGTTGAAGACATTGTGTGGACACTTTGTCTTGGAGTTTTGGTTATTGGGACATTAGCATTTGCATATTTTCTATTACCGGCAAATAGGTCCAGGTTACACTGGCGGGTTTATCTTTTCCAGATCAGCATGGCACGCTATGGAGATGACTTATTATTGTTGTAAATGTATTAAGCTGAAACATTGAATCGGTTATTGCATCGGGTATTAATTGATATGTAAATTAATTTTATTGTAATATCTTGTAGAGTTGACCTACTAAAATTGGTCTTAGGGTATGGTATAAATGTAAGATTTTATTTGTAAGATCAAATGTGGAATGCGAAAAAGGATTGTGTGAAGGTATATGCGAGAATAAGAAAAGCTGTACACGCAAACATCATTTGAAGATTGAAGGAGGGTTTTTGTGAAGACAATCAGAACTACACCGGAACTGAATCCAGCATATGAAGATGCTAATTTTAGTATTAGATTATTATTGAGCAGTGAGCTCTAGGCACTTGGCCTTTCTGCACGTGCAGACCCCATTTATGTACACTTACTATATGCAGTAGTATCATTTGATTGTGGGTAAGGTTTCCCACTGTGGTTTTTCCCCTTACAAGGTTTCCATGTACAAATATTGGTGTTATGTATTGTGGATGACTTTGTCTTTATGTTTCATGCACTAATCCTTACCGGTATAGCAATTAACTGTTAAAACTGTCTACCGGCATATTGAACTAGTTTACTGGTATTAAGCATTAAGTTGGTTAAGTTGTTTTTGGTTTAAATTTATTTGACAACTGATTCACCCCCCTCCCCTCTCATTTGTCTCTGGGACCTAACAATTGGTATCAGAGCCTAGTCCTCTTTTGCAAAATTTTAACAGCTTGAGGAGATCAACTGTCTACTAACTATTTTAGGAAGGACAGACCTAAACTTGATGGAACCAACTATGGCATATGGAAGATCAAAATGGAGACACATCTAAATTGCATTGGAAAGGACATCTGGGATGTTACAAAGAATGGTTATACTACTCCTACTTAGGGTCAGCCCGATCCACCCAACTTGACTAAAGATGAGGAAAATAATTGCAAAGCAAGAGAAGCACTTTTGAGCGCATTATCTGATCAACAAATCATGGGAATATCAGATAGGTCTATTACTAAAGCTATTTGGGATCATTTGGAAACACTTAATGAAGGAGATTCCATAGTCAAAATTGCAAAACTTGAAAGCTTTCGGATAAGGTATGAACATCTGAAAATGGAAGAAGATGAAAGGATTTCTGCTTTTATGGAAAGAGTAAATGAGATTGTTTTGGGTATTAAATGTTGTTTCAAAAGTTTTAAGAGGATTTCCACCAGCATATAAAATGAAAGTCACTTCTATAAATGAGTTAAGAACAACGCCTAATACATTAGTAATAGGGATACATTGATTGGGAAACTCTCAACTTTTGAAATTGAAGAATTTGGTCCTGTTGCTACTATAAAGATAGATTTGGCCTTTAAAGCATCAACATCATTTGCTCCATCATTTGACAAATCTGATTGGGAAGCCTTTTATGCAAGAGAACTTGAAGAAAGCAGGAAAGAAAATGAAGAACTTGAAGAACTTGAAGCACTATTTGCAAGGAAAATGCCTAAAGGTCCAGTTGGAAGTAAGTATGAAGGTAAAGCACCCTTTAAATGTTTTAACTACAATAAGATTGGTCATATGGCTTCAAGATGCCCTGATAGACATGCTAGACTAAGAGAAGAAGCTAGAAGAACATACAAGCCTAACCCAGAATATCAAAGATACAGATTTAAGAAGAATAAAGACAAATCTTGTTACATTGCTGATGAAGGTGTGATTGATGATTCTGATGAGGATCTGGCAAACAATGGATGGGTTTTTGTTGCTATAACAGAAGATCAACTGGCACCTACTACTCAACCAGTAGAACAGGCCTTGGCAGCTAAAGTTGAAGTAAAGGATGAATGGATCATTGATTCAGGATGCTCACATCATATGACAGGAGACAAAGGTAAATTCTTGAACTTTCAAGAATATAATGGAGGCCTAGTGAGATTTGGAGATGACAAAGCTTGTTTGATCAAAGGTAAGGGTACAATATCTCTTGATGGTAAGCATAACATTGACAATGTTTACTATGTTGAAGGATTAAAGCATAATCTTTTGAGTGTTGGTCAATTAGTTGAGAAAGGATTTTAGTTACAATTCAAAAATGGAAAATGCAAAATCATGAATAGAACTAGTTTGGAAATTGCAACCGGTAATCAGACTAGAGGTAATATCTTTCACTTGAATAATAGTGAAAAGACATGCTTAATTGCACACATTGATGAAAGCTGGTTATGGCATAAGAGACTCTGTCATGTAAACTATGATTGCATGGTGAAAATCAGTACTACTAAGGCAGTTAGAGATTTACCTAAAATTGTCAAACATCACAATACAGTATGTAAGGAATGTCAATTTGGAAAACAAGTTAGAGCTAGTTTCAAAAGTATTCCAAAAAAATCCAATAATTCTCTTGATTTAATTCACACTGATTTATGTGGTCCAGCTAGAACTAAAAGCTTACAAGTTGATAGATATTCATTGATGACTATTCTAGAATGTGTTGGGTTACTTTTCTTAGAGAAAAATCAGAAGCACTTGGAAAGTTCAGACTGTTCAAAGCAATGGTAGAAAATGAAACCAGTAAGAAAATCAAATGTCTAAAATCATATCAAGGAGGAGAACTTACATCTAAGGAGTTTAATACATTTTATGAAGTAAATGGAATCAGAAGACAGCTATCAGCACCTTGAACACCACAACAGAATGGAGTTGTTGAAAGGAAAAATAGAACTATCTTGGATGCAGCAAGAAGTATGTTATCAGAAGCAAACCTACCACATGTATATTGGAGAGAGGCAGTCAATACAATGGTCTATACATTCAACAAAGTTCACATCAAAGGTGAAACCTGTAAGACCTCTCATGAACTATGGTTTGGTATTACTCCTACTCTTAAATATTTCAGAATTTTTGGAGGTAAATGTTATATTAGAAGAGATGAGTATATTGGCAAATTTGATCCTAGAAGTGATGAAGGAATATTTCTTGGTTATTCATCTAAAAGCAAGTCATGTAGATGTTTTAACAAAAGATTGCAGAAAATTGTTGAAAGTACAAATGTAAAGATTGATGAACAATTCAGAGGAACTTCAAGGTATATAGACTATGAATTGGGAACAAAAATTTTGACAAATGAACCTACTCTAAATCCACTAGTATAGAATGAAGATCTAGTTATTCCGATATCATATGAGGATTCCACAATAACTGAGGAACAACAGCAAACAAAGACACCCTAGTATGTAAGACTGAATCACTCTGAAGATCAGATAATTGGAAACAAGTTTAAAGGAGTTATGACAAGAGGAAGATTGGAAAATGAAGATGGTAAGGTTATCAGAAATAAAGCAAGACTAGTGTGTAAGGGATATTCTCATAAATAAGGAATTGATTACAATGAAACCTTTGCATCGGTAGCTAGAATTGAGGCAGTCAGATTATTTTTGGCTTTTGCAGCACATAAGAACTACAAAGTATATCAAATGGATATTAAATGTGCATTTTTGAATGGAGATCTTGAAGAAGAAGTTTACATTGAACAACCTGATGGATTTTCTCTGACAGATAACAAAGATACGGTTTGCAGGTTAAGAAAAGCTTTGTATGGATTGAAGCAAGCTCCAAGAGCTTGGTATGCAAGATTGGATAAGTATCTTTTGAAGATTGGTTTTTCTAAAGGTAATGCAGACAACAATTTATACTATAAAGTGACTAATGATGACATCCTGGTTATAGAAGTATTTGTTGATGATATAATCTTTGGAGGAGAAGAGGGATTTTGTAAAGAATTTTTGATTAAAATGCAACAAGAGTTTGAAATGTCTATGATTGGAGAAATAAAACTCTTTTTAGGATTGCAGATTTCACAGACTGATAAAGGTATATTCTTGAGTCAATCCAAGTACTTAAAAGAGTTACTAAAAAAATTTGGGATGGATAACTCTGAACCGGTAAGCACACCTATGACCACAAATGACAAATTATCACTAAGGGATGAATCTACACCTATTAATCCAACTAGATACAAATCTATGATAGGAGGTTTACTGTATTTGACACAAACCAGACCTAATATCATGAATGCAGTATGTATTGTTTCAAGATTTCAAAGTAATCCTAGAGAAAATCATGAATCGGTAGTAAAAAGGATTTTTTGGTACTTACAAGGTACTATAAATCTTGGATTATGGTATCTTAGACATGAAAACTTTGAATTATGTGCATACATAGATGCAAATTAGGCAGGAGATGTGGATGATAGAAAAAGCACCACGGGCGGAGCATTCTTTCTTGGAAACAGACTAGTTTCTTGGTTGAGTAAGAAACAAAGTTGTATATCTTTATCAACAACAGAATCAGAATATGTTGCAGTAACAACTAACTGTACATAGGTACTATAGCTCAAGCAAATGTTGAAAGACATAAACATAAAATGAAAGGAACCTATTACTATCTATTGTGATAACACTGCATCAATTGATATATCTAAGAATCCGGTATTAAATTCCAAAACCAAACATGTTTCTATCAAACTGAATTTTCTAAGGGAAAATGTTGAAGCAAAGGAAATAAAACTGGTTTATGTGAATACTAAAGAGCAAATTGCAGATATCTTTACTAAACATCTGCCTAAGGAGACTTTTGAATATCTCAGAGATCAGCTTGGGGTCATACCCCCACCGGTAGAGACTTAGGAAGTTGATGATTGTCATCAACTGGTAGAATTAACAGAGAAATCTTTTATTTCGGCTTTGATGGGAAGCTACTTCTCAAGGGGAGTAGTTGGTATACTAAGTTGATTGGTATTTTGTACATGAACTTGGCTTGGTAAGAACTTTGGCATTTGATGTCAAAGGGGGAGAAATTGGTATGGAAAAACACAAGGAAAACACATGTTGCTCCCAGGGGGAGAGATTGTTGTTTGGGAGAGATTATTACTCTCTGTATCTATATTTTGATTTCTGGTTATGATCTCTTTTTGGAGATTGTTGGTTTTTGGGTATTTGGCATTTCTGTTATGGCACTTTGATGGTTTTTTCCATCTTGTGTTGCCATCAATGTCAAAGGGGAAGATTGTTGGTATTTTGGTATGGTTTTGTCATTGATGTCAACACCTACTAAACACTTATCAACTCTGGCACTTTGGAGAATCAGCAACATTCACCGGCAAGCAAGTGACTCATGCACAGTCACCGGTATCTGGTACACCGGCAAGATATAATTATCACCGGCACTTAAAATGATATGGAAAACACTTGGTTATGTCGAAGACATTGTGTGTACACTTTGTCTTAGAGTTTTGCTTATTGTTACATTATCATTTGCATATTTGTTGTTACCGACAAATAGGTCCAAGTTACACCGGCAAGTTTATCTTTTCCAGATCAACATGGCACGCTATGGAGATGACTTATTTTTGTTGTAAATGCATTAAGATGACACATTGAATCAGTTATTGCATCGGGTATTAAATGATATTTAAATTAATTTTATTGTAATATCTTGTAGAGCCGGCCTACTATAATTTGTCTTAGGGTATGGTATAAATGTAAGATCAAATGTGGAATGCGAAAAAGGATTTTGTGAAGGTATATGCAAGAATAAGCAGAGCTATACACGCAAACATCATTTGAAGATTGAAGGAGGGTTTTTGTGAAAACAATCAAAACTACACTGGTATTGAATCCAACATATGAAGATGCTAATTTTAGCAGTACATTCTTCTTGGATTTAACCATCCAATTGTAGTCAGTGTGACTCCCATTTTGTGATTGGGCAGTAAGCTCTAGGCGCTTGGCCTTTCTGCATGTGCAGACCCCATTTATGTACACTTACTATCTGTAGTAGTATCATCTAATTGTGGGTAAGGTTTCCCACCGTGGTTTTTCCCCTTACAGGGTTTCCACGTACAAATATTGGTGTTATGTATTGTGGATGACTTTGTCTTTATGTTTCATGCACTAATCCTTATCGGTATAGCAATTAACTGTTAAAACTGTCTACCGACATATTGAACTGGTTTACCGGTATTAAGCATTAAGTTGTTTTTGGTTTAAATTTATCTGACAACTAATTCACCCCCGCCACCTCTCAGTTGTCTCCGAAACCTAACATACATAGTCATCAATATAATCGAGACCGTAATTTCTAATAAGTAACACTATATCTTAATCATCATTGACTCCTATTGGTTATATCCCTAGCTCAAAACCTTAGAAGATGTGTTATAGCATGCTACATTTGATCTTATAAAAATTATCTAGAAGTTAAATCACACGAATTGGATAGATGACTGTTTAAAATTTAAGGTAGTGTTAATTGACAAAATCCCTAAACATCGACTGGTCATGATTAAAATAAATTTTACAATCTACAATTACCACTAAGTATCTCAGTCAATAAATATTAACTATCATGTTCATGACTAATTTAAATATTTATGCAATCCTATTGCTTACATATTCACTAACAAGGACCATAGATAAGACAATGTTTCAATAGTATTTAAACTCTTAGATAAACTAAAATAATAAATAATAATAAAAAAATACCTAATAAGATAGTATCTAAGATTGGTTTGTATGAAATAAATATAAATGATAATTAATTATTTCATGATCATCTTATCAAAATAATAGAAAAATATTAATTTGAATGTTGAAAATAACCTAATAAGTAGAGAGCAAAATTCTATCAATGTATAGCTAAGATTTTAATTAAAACTAAGATAAATAGATCTAAGATTTTAATTAAAACTTAATATGTATAAAGGCAATAATACATCCTATCAATGATAAAAACTTAATACTTCATATGTATTTAATACCCAAATTGAATTCTCTCTCTCTCTCTCTCTCTCTCTCTCTCTCTCTCTCTCTCTCTCTCTCTCTCTCTCTCTCTCTCTCTCACACACACACACACACACACACACACACACACACACAAAGATGTGTATGTGTTTGTATAACTAATCATGTTGGCACAACCAGTTCATTAGTTAGTAATGTCATTGATGACAAACACTTACTGGTGAATAAGGCCAAGCTCATAGGCAAGGAGGTGTGGTAAACCTCAATGGCTTACTCATAGTTGCGAACAATATGGAGGATTAAGTGCTTCCCTAATATGCATTATTGACACACTTAAGCAGTGTGTTGGTCAAAGACTAATCAGTTGAAGGATAAACAGAGTAGCTAATCGATCAGTTAAGCATCTGATAGGTATTAAGATTAGTTTCTTAAAGTGGCCATTGAAATGATGATGTGGTCATGGGAGGTGACTCAAATTGTGGTTTAGTAGTCTTATGTTTGATCAGAACACTCTAGATAGGCAGGTTACTAGCCTGCTTGATGATCAGTGATTGGTGGCATGAAGAGTTACATCAGTGAACTGGTGATACAGGTTGAAGGATCCTATCCACCAAGAATCTCGGAGCAATGAGCGGTAAGTTGGATGCGATGATCATAGGTTAGTCAATAAGGGTGAGATATCATTAAAAAAAAAGCTAGTGAAGTCTACAGCACTTAACAACTAGTTAAGGCGAGATTTGTGCAGATTTTTCGGTTCACATTAAAAAGGAAGAACACGACCCAAAAGTTGCTAAAATTATGAGTTGCTGGTGATAATGATGGAAAGTGCATAGAGAAAATGCAGGAATATTCAAATTTCAAATTTACTAAGTTTTAGGTTTGAACTCATTTAAGAAACAACAATTGTGTTGGAAAAACATGGTATAAAAGTTTTTGGCGAAAACCAAAAAGTTTGATCGTAAAATTACAAAGTGCAATCTAGAAGAGAGTCAATCTAGTAAGGTGAGAAGAGTACAGAACTACTAAGTGAATAGAAGATTGGTGAAAAGAGTGTGCAAAGCTCGGATAGTGTGAAGAGTAGAGAAAGAATGCAGAGCACCAGTAGAGTGCAGAGCAAGTGTAACTGATGGTCAGAAAAAAGAGCTTCAATTGGATCTGATTAAGCTAAGAGTAGCTATTATAGCGGATCATTCTCTTTGTTGTTTTCTAATAACTATAACAGTAAAATGTCTTAATCGGGTGGACTTTAATAGGTCCCTTTGTAAAATCCCTTAGCCGAGTGACATCTTAATTGATGATTCTAAGTCCTTTAACAAGGCTACCTCTAACAAGGTAAAGGTTCTAATAGACATTGAAGAAAATCCCTTAACCAGGTGGCACTTGATAGTGTCTTTGTAATCTCTTAACAAGGATGGCTCCTTACCGGGCGTACTCTAGAAGAGTGCATATTTTGTGAGTTTCTACTCACACCGTCATTTTCTCCCATTTGGGTTTCCACATGATAAACCTTGGTGTTCATGTGTGATTAATTTTATGTGTGCATGTTTCTTATTAATGCTTCTTATACTGATAAGTGTTAAGTTTGAGTAGAAAATTTGATTAAGGTTAAATCTGGTAGAACTAGTATAGTGTTGATTCACCCCTCCCCTCTCAGCACCGATTGGGACCAACAATTGGTATCAGATCTTTGGTTCTTAGATTCAGAAGAGATTAATAGCTTAAGGAAAGATCCAAGATTATACAAAAGGAAGGCCCCAAGTTCTCTAAGGAGAATTACACATTATGGTGTGGTAGAATGAAGCTCTACCTAAGAACCCCTAGGAGATCAATACTAGAATCATGTAAGCATAGAGTACAATGAACCTAAAGGGGTTCTCACTGCAGATCAGATCAAAGAGAAGCAAGATAACATCACAACTATGGAGGTGATTTATAGTACTCTATCTGATAACAAGTATGTTGAGGTTCAAGATCTGAAAATAGCCTATGAGACGTGGAATAAGTTGAAGACTATTTATGGAGGAGATCCTCATTTACAAAAAGCTACTTTAATGTGGACATTTGGAGAGGTGAATTTGATGAGATGAGGATGCAAGAAGGGGAGAATATAGAAAACTAAAACAAAAGAATAAAGGATGTGGTAAATTGCATTAGAAATGCTCGAGGAAAACTTGAGGAAGATGATATGGTCAGCAAAATCTTGTGAACCTTGTTACCACAATATGTCATAAGGGTTTCTACAATTCAAGAACTCAGATCTTTGGGAACAGTTAATGTTACACTTGACTCCCTGATCGGTAAGTTGACTGCCTTTGAACTTATCAACTATGATAACAGTATACCAAAGATTGATGTTGCCTTAAAATCTTCCATGACAGTTGCACTAACAATGAGAAGAAAAGAAACCAGAAGTAGTTCTACTACAAGAACTGGTCAGTCTCGTGAACATGACAACTTGTTATCTAAAGAACAGGAACAAGATGAGCTTGAAGCTCTAATAGCAAGAAGACTGCCAAGAGGAAAAGGAAATTACAAAGGTAAACTACCCTTGAAGTGTTTCTCTTGCAATAAATAGGTCATATTGCATTTAGATGTCCTAACAATGATAGGAAGGATAACTTTAGAAGTTACAAAGAGAAGAGAAAGAAGAAGTACTATCTTGCAGAAGAAGGAGTTACTAATGAAGAATCAAAAGGATCTAATGGAGAAGGGATTGCATTTGTAGTGGTAAAGGAAGATAGCACAGAGAAAAGTGATATGGCACTAATTTCTAGTTCAAACCAGTGTGGAGACTAGTTAATTGCCAGTGGTTGCACTCACCACATGACTGGTGACAGGAACAAATTCCTCATCGTGGAGGACTGTGATGGAGGATTGGTGAGATTAGGCAATGATGCTCCCCATGCAGTAAAAGGTAAGGGATCTATAGCCCTAAATGATAAAGCCAATTGTGAAGATGTTTACTGAGTAAAAGGGATAAATTATAGTCTTTTAAGTGTTGCACAACTTAACAATAAGGGTTCCCAATTAGAGTTTAATGAAGGAATATGTAAAATTAGTGATAAATTAGGAGGCCTGATTGCTACCGGTAAACAAACTAGAGGTAATCCTTTCTACTTAGACACCACTATAGGAAGTTGCCTAATGGAAAAGGTAGAAGATGGTTTTTTTGGCACAAAAGATTGTGTCATGTTAATTTTGATAGCATAGAAAAGGTTAGTAAAATGAAGTTTGTCAGAGGTATACCTGACATTATGAAACCTGAGAATACTATGTGTAAATAATCTCAACTAAGAAAGTATACCGAATCTAGTTTCAACAACAAATCTTATTCATCTGAGAATATGCTAGACTTAGTGCATACAAATTTGTGTGGTCCTATGAGGACTATGAGTTTCTATGGGGACCAGTACTTCATGTTGTTTTTAGATGATTTCTCAAGAATGATGTGGGTTGTATTCTTGAAAGAAAAATCTGAAGCCTTTCACATGTTTAAGGTCTTCAAGGCTTGAGTGGAGAGAGGAACTAGTAAGAGTCTGAAATGTTTAAGATTGGATAAAGGAGGAGAGTTCACCTCTCAAGAGTTCATAAATTACTGTGAAGAATAGGGGATTATGAGGCAGATGTCTGCACCCATAACACCTCAGCATAATGGGGTTGTTGAAAGAAGAAACAAAACTCTAATTGATTGTGCAAGGACTCTAATGATTCAGAAGGATATTCCACATGTCTTCTAGAGAAAATTAGTGAGTAATATTGTGTATACCTTGAACCAGATATAGGTGAAGATGAAGACAAATAAAACTCCCTATGAATTATGGTGTGGATACTCACCCAATGTGAGTTACTTCAAGGTATTTGGAAGTAGGTGCTACATCAAGAGGGATGAGTACTCTGGAAATTTTGATACTAAGAGTGATGAAGGAATCTTCTTAGGTTACTCCACAAAGAGTAAATTATACCGGTGTTTGAACAAAAGGACCAGTAATATTGTGGAGAGTGAAAATGTCAGAGTAGATGAGTTCTTTGAGAAAAATGAACAAGACAACAAGAGTGAACTAGAGGACTATCAAGGATTCTATTATAGTGTACCAATTGAACCTGTTGTAGAGAATCATAGTGTAGCTGCAAATGAGGAAGCATGCGAAGTAGAACCTGCACAACCAGTAGAACAAGTTCTAAGAAATGAATGGGCACCACCAAGGTATGTAAGAAACAATCATTCTGGTGACAATATTATTGGTGACAAAATGCAAGAGTATTAACTAGAAGAAAATAAAGGGAGAGTACATGTCCACTGTCTAAAATTGAGCCCAAAACAGCAAAGGAGGCTCTAAAAGATGAAGACTGGAAGAACTAGAGTAGATTGAGAAAAATGAAGCTTGGACCCTTGTGCCTAGACCAGAG
Source organism: Cryptomeria japonica (assembly GCF_030272615.1). NCBI lineage: Eukaryota > Viridiplantae > Streptophyta > Pinopsida > Cupressales > Cupressaceae > Cryptomeria > Cryptomeria japonica. The sequence goes on along the minus strand of NC_081409.1, from coordinate 839,789,503 downwards.
AACAAAAACGTGATAGGAAGCAAGTGGGTGTTTAAAAACAAAATGGATGAAATCGGTCAAGTAGTAAGAAAAAAAGCAAGGTTAGTCTGCAAAAGGTATGCACAGGAAGAAGGTTTGGATTATGGAGAGACCTTTGCACCAGTGGCTAAACTGGAAGGGGTCAGAATCTTGCTTTCTTATGCTTCTTACAAGAAGTTCATGGCTTAAAATATGGATGTCAAATCGGCATTCTTGAATGGTGTTATGACCCCTTACGACACCATACGACCCATAACGACACCTAAGGGGTCATATGGTGTCCTATGGCCCCATAGGACACCATATGACCCCTTAGGTGTCCATACGACCCATAACGACACCATATTATGTCCTAAGGGGTCATAGGACACCATATGACCCCTTGAGATGCCATACGACCCATAACAACACCATATTGTGTCCTAAGGGGTCATATGGTGTCCTAAGGGGTCATAGGACACCATATGACCCCTTACAACACCATACGACCCATAACGACACCATATTGTGTCCTAAGGGGTCATATGGTGTCCTAAGGGGTCATAGGACACCATATGACCTCTTAGGACACCATACGACCCATAACAACACCTAAGGGGTCATATGGTGTCCTAAGACACCATATTATGTCCTAAAGAGTCATATGGTTTAATTTTTATGGTTGTGGCTATCAAACTATAGGGTATAGAGTATAAATTTATCAAAGGTTAAAAAATTTCAATGGAAGTCATTTGGCTAGCGCCATATTTGGCGCTAGCCAAATGAGCTGCACAAAAAAAAGGTTATAGGGTATAGAGTAGAAATTTATCAAAGGTAAAAAATTTCAATGGAAGTTATTTGGCTAGCGCCATATTTGGCGCTAGCCAAATGAGTTGCACTAAAAAATGGTAATATGGGACCCTTGACCCATGATCCAAGCCCACATTCTCTCATTTTATCTTCTTTCTATGCATGATCAGACAAAAAAATGCTTTTGCCATGGTGTTGACACTTTATGCAAGGTTATTTTATACATTCCATTAGCTCTCCACCACCTTTTTTTTCATTTGGCAACGTCAAAGAGGTAATATTTTCTTGTTTTTAGAATTCAAATACTTATTAAGTGCTATTTTTTTTAAATGTTAGAATAAAAGTGTGAGTCAAAATTGATTATAATCCTATTATATTTACATTATATTTAACAATGCATTTGAAGGAAGTTGCATAAGAAAATTATTTGTTTAGTGGTTTAAAACAAAATTTGCAATTCCATACATCCTTTTTAAGATCTTATGAAATAATTTAGAAAAGGAATACATGAAATAATTTCAATTTCATATATCCATTTTAACATATGTATAATTAGGACAATCATAGATACATAATTAGGACAGTCATAGATGCATAATTTCACTTTATTCTCTTTTATGTGCATGTACATGTAGATATCATCATCATGCCAAGGAAATGACCAAAAAATGTAACACCGGAAGAGCGTGAAGCTAAGAATGCAAAAAAAAAAGAGAAGGAATGAAGCAACTTCGTGAACAAATGAAATTGAATACCATAGAAGAAGAGGTGCCAATTGAAGAGGAACATGAAATATCCATCCAATCTAAGAGAGAGACAAAATTGGCTACACAAAGGCAACAAATGCAAAACCTTTGTGCAATGAGACAATTGAATCCTGAGGTTGAGAGCATGTCTACCACAATTCAAGTTGAAGGCACCCCATTTCTTACATCTCAAGTTGAAGGCACGCCATCTCTTATTGGCACACCGTTGGTGTCTACAACATCTCATATTGAATGTACTCCCTCTATGACATTTGACGTTGCAAGTACTTCACGACTGACATCAAGTATTGGAGCTACACCATCTTGTACACCTCAATTTCAAGGTATGTCATCATTTTCATCTCCGGTTGAAGGTATGCCACCTATCCCTAATGTTGTTGACATTCCTAATCTTGAAGTAACTCAAAGTTTGAGAACACCTCCTAGAGTTTTGCATAGAAAGCCTAAGTATTTGATTGATATTGATGCTAATGTTTTGAAACCAATGGTTGACAAGATTTTGAAGTGTACTTTTCAAAGACATGCTAACCAAATATGGAAAACATTTTTGAGCCTTTAAATGAGACAGGAAGATGTCAACTATTTCTTGAAATGATGAGAAATCTGAAATTTAGGCCTATAATGAAGATTCTTGGGATAAGAACATCAATTGAATCAAGCAAAAAATCTATTGTGAAGAATCTGATGAATGCATATGATACTGTTGGTTCTAACTCATGCACAAAAGATAGTAATGCCACACAATGTGTCATTACATCAACAATCGTAAGCACTCAAACTAAGAAAGCTCGCCTCCTTAGAAAGATAAGTAAACAATTGAAGATAAGTAGACAAACTCTAATGAGAGCTATGGGAAGGTGACAAAGAGCGAAGGATCCATATAACAATGAGTTATGGCCATTTTCCAGTAGATTACCACGGAAAGATAAAGCAATTATTGAAGCCTTGAGATCCCTAATTGAAAATTTTTGGAAGAATAACACAAGGGTCTCTCCAAATCAAAGAGATGTTGTAAGAAGGAGGTTTGGTAGTAAAATCCGTGATCCACATCCAAAACATTTTTTGGATATGACAAATACATTTTTTTGCCAAGTTTCAATGTATGTATCCTCAAATAAAAATTAGTCAAAGATTCTTTGAAATGCTAAATCCTTTTTATGTCAAAATAAATCACACATGCACAACTTCTTGTTGTAGAGTACATATTGAATTTTCTAACCATTATGATGTTTATCAATGCATATGTATAGATTTGCATGCTAACAATGTTTTGCAGGAATGCAACATAAATGGTCCACCAACATCTTCAAGGGAATTCATATCTAGCATCTTATGTGAAAGAATATATGGTCAAGTATATTACAATGAGTGTTGCTTGGATGGCACATGTGTTGATTGTGGTGGATTGCAACATTTACAAATTTGTCAACATATGGATATTGGACAAGAAATTAGTAATGAATTAGTAGAATTTGGAAAATATAAGACAATGGCCTACATGATAAAAGATGGAAAAGAAGCAAAAAGGTGTGAATTGGTTAGTGAGAAGATTCCAGTGTATCAGTTTATGGGCATCTTTCATGAGAATATAGTGTATGAGTATGCAAGGCATAACCATCGAGCTCGTTGGTTGGACTCACAATTTAAGCTATGAAAGGACACATTTCCACTTCATACAATCGTTTCAATTGTTGAATTTGTAGAGAACTACACACTACAACTGCAGAACGAGGTGCAATCACAATATTACAACTCCACACAAGTTGCCATATTTCTGCATATAGCATTCATTCATGCACATGATAGTATGGAAGAGAATAGGAAGATATTAAGGGAGTATCATTTTTACATCAATGTTGATCGCTCACACTCTACAGAGTTTGTGTGAGGTTGCTTTCAGATATTCTACGATGATTTGGCTAGCTGAGGCATATCATTCTGTCAACATATCATATGGTCAAATAATTGTGCATCATAATTTAAGAACTCTCAGATGTTTTATTGGTTGAGTAGGATGCATAAGTTGACTGCTATTCAACATATGTGGAATTTATCTGAGGCTAGGCATGGAAAAGGGGAGCATGATGGTGCAGGAGCATGTATTAAAAGAGCTTTAGCACGAGAAGATTTAAAGTACAAAGGGAATGCAAAATTGGAAGATGCAAAATCAATTGTTGAATGGTGCAATGGTACAATTGGTCTAGGTAATCAAGGTAAATCTTCAGTTCGCAGATTTTTTTGGTTCGTAGATGATACTAACATTGCAAAATTAGAAGATTGTTGTACATTGATAGGATCAAGTGAGCTACACTCTTTCAAAAGATCTAATGCAAGTTCATGGACTATCCATACATGGCGGATGGCATGTTATTGTTGTTCATGTAGAGTTGGTGCCTATAATGACTGTGAGTCAAAGGAGTGGGTGGACGAATGGTGTATGAGACCTCTAATCCCACTTGAGACATACTGACCTCCAAGTGCACTACAACTCATACAGATGGAAGCATCAATTGACTTTGACCATGTGTCAGATTTAGTCCAACCAGGTAAATTATCCATATGCAATTTTTTGTACTTTAATATTTTACCTTAGTTGTTTGCTAAATTCTTCTCACTTTATCATTGTAGGGCATGTTTATGCAGTAAAAGCAGCTGAAGACAATGAAGAAGGAACATATTATTACCTATGTCATTGTGTGGACGCAAAAAAGAAATTATCACCGTATGGTAGATGGAGAAAATATTGAGTACCCCACAAGATCAGTAGTTGTTACTGGTACATGGCTTAGAAGGTACCCAGTGAAGAATTCTAACTTGTGGTTGTTCAAGGACTTCAAGACACATAGGAAGATTCTTCATTATTCTAACTTTGTTGTAGCTTCAAATGTTCATTTGATCAGATATGGGGGTAGACCACTAAACAAGAACTAATGGAAGGTTTGTGAGTCTGGCCATGAGGCCATACTAGACACGATAAAGAGTAGAGAATATCCATATGGTTCATTGGATTAAATGTAAATGTAAAAAATTGTAATATCAATCTTATTTGGATATATGTACATGACTTGTATTTTTGACTACTAAGGCATTGTAATATAAAAAATTGTATTTTTGTCTTGTTTTGTGTGATTTTATGTAATAATGTCATTTTGGACCATTAGAGATCACATGGGATCATTTCGTGAAGTATACCCTGCTAATGTGGTAAAAGATGTAAAAATTGCTCATTTGTTGTCAATCACTCAAAGTGTGAAAAATTGTCAAAATTCGGTATACTTTTTCTCGATGTTAGTGACATGTAAGAATGATCCATCTAATCCTGTGAGGTCATGTTATGGCGCTCTAAAAAAGCCTCTCTCGGTTTCAATAAACTCGTATCTAGTTGCTCGTGGTGACTCTTTCTCGGTTGCAACAAAAAGCATCAGATGAGTTCAATGAAAAGTTGCACAATGCCAAATCTTTCAATCCCCTCATTGTGACACCAAACCATCAGCTCGTTCACATCAGGGTGGTTGGGTTTATGCTAGGAATGCCTTATTTTTTCTCTCCAACTTGCCCGATCATTGCGGGCCACACCCTAGCAGCAAAATCACCCAAGTGCTCAAATTGCTCAAAGTAGTAAATATTTGGAATTGCGTTTCTCAGTGCCTGTTAATCATAAGAATGATCTATCTAATCCTATGAGGTTGTGTTATGGAACTCTAAAAAATCCTCTCTCAGTTTCGATAGACTCAGTTCCAGTTGCTCGTGGTGACACTTTCTCGGTTGCGACAAAAAGCATCAGATGAGTTCAATGAAAAGTTGCACATTGCCCCATCTTTCAATCCGCTCATCACAGCATCAAACTGTTAGCTCATATGCATCAGGGTGGCCAATTTTATGCTAGGAATGCCTTCTTTTTTCTCTCCAACTCACCCAATCATTGCGGGCCACACCCTAGCAGCGAAATCGCCTAAGTGCTCAAGTTGCTCAAAGTTGTCAATATTCGGCATCGCGTTTCTCGGTGCCCGTTAATCATAAGAACAATCTATCTAATCCTGTGGGGTCGTGTTGTGGCACTCTAAAAAATCCTCTATCAGTTTTGGTAGACTCGAATCTAGTTGCTCGTGGCGACACTCTCTCGATTGCGACAAAAAGCATCAAATGAGTTCAATGAAAAGTTGCACAATGCCCCATCTATCAATCCACTCGTCACAGCACCGAACCGTCAACTCGTACACATTGGGGTGGTTTTTTTTATGCTAGTAATGCCTTCTTTTTTCTCACCAACTTGCCTGATCGTTGCGAGCCACACCCTAGTAGCGAAATCGCCCAAGTGCTCAAATTGCTCAAAGTTGTCAATATTCAGAATCGCATTTCTTGGCGCCTATTAATCATAAGAATGATCTGTCTAATCCTAGTGGGTCATGTTATGGCACTCTAAAAAATCCTCTCTCAGTTTTGGTAGAATCAGATCCAGTTGCTCATGGTGACACTTTCTCGGTTTCGACAAAAAGCGTCAGATGAGTTCAATGAAAAGTTGCACAATGCCCCATCTTTCAATCAAGTCATCGAGGCACCGAACCATCAGCTTGTACACATCAGGGTGGCTGGTTTTACTCTAGGAATGCCTTCTTTTTGCTCTCCAAATCGCCCGATCGTTGCGGGCCACACCTTAGCAGCGAAATAGCCTAAGTGCTCAAGCTACTAAAAGTTGTCAATATTCGGCATCGCGTTTCTCAGTGCCCATTAATCATAAGAATGATCCATCTGATCCTACAGGGTCATGTTGTGGCACTCTAAAAAAGCCTCTCTCAGTTTCAGTAGACCTGGAACCAGTTGCTTGTGGTGACACTTTCTCGGTTGCGACAAAAAGTTGCACAATGCCTTATCTTTCAATCCACTTGTCGCGGCACTAAATCGTCAGCTTGTATGTATCAGGGTGGCTGGGTTTATGCTAGTAATGCCTTCTTTTTTCTCTCCAACTTGCCCGATCATTGCAGGCCACACCCTAGCAGTGAAATCGCCTAAGTGCTCAAGTTGCTCAAAGTTGTCAATATTTGACATCGCATTTCTCGGTGCCCGTTAATCATAAGAACAATTCATCTGATCCTACAAGGTAGTTTTGTGTCACTCTAAAAATCCTCTCTTGGTTTCGGTAGACTCGAATCCAGTTGCTCGTGGCCACACTTTCTCGGTTGCGACAAAAAGCGTCAGATGAGTTTAATGAAAAGTTGCACAATGCCCCATCTTTCAATCCACTCGTTGCGGCACCGAACCGTCAGCTCGTATGTGTCAAGTTGGCCGGATTTAAACTAGGAATGCCTTCTTTTTTCTCTCCAACTCACCTGATCATTGTGGGACACACCCTAGTAGCGAAATCGCCTAAGTGCTCAAATTGCTCAAAGTTGTCAATATTCGGCATCGCGTTTCTCAATGCCCGTTAATCAAAAGAATGATCCGTTTGATCCTGTAGGGTCATGTTATGGCACTCTAAAAAATCCTCTCTCAGTTTTGGTAGACTCGGATCCAGTTACTCATGGAGACACTTTCTTGGTTGTGATAAAAAGCATCAGATGAGTTCAATGAAAAGTTACACAATGCCCCATCTTTCAATCCGCTCGTCATGGCCCCACACCGTCAGCTCATACGTGTCGGGGTGGATAGGTTTATACTAGGAATTCCTTCTTTTTTCTCTCCAACTCGCCCAATCATTGTGGGCCACACCCTAGCAACGAAATCGCCTAAGTGCTCAAGTTGCTCAAAGTTGTCACTATTCAGCATCGCGTTTCTTGGTGCCTGTTAATCATATGAATGATCCATCTAATCCTACGGGGTCATGTTATGGCACTCTAAAAAATCCTCTCTCAGTTTTGATAGACTTAGATCCAGTTGCTCATGGCGACTCTTTCTCGGTTGCAACAAAAAGCATCAGATGAGTTCAATGAAAAGTTACACAATGCCCCATCTTTCAATCCGCTCGTCGCGGCACCAAACCATAAGCACATACGCATCAGGGTGGTTGGGTTTACGCTAGGGATGCCTTCTTTTTTCTCTCCAACTCACTCGATCATTGCAGGCCACACCCTAGCAACGAAATCGCCCAAGTGCTCAAATTGCTCAAAGTTGTCAATATTCGGCATCGCAAATCTCGGAGCCCGTTAATCATAAGAACGATCCATCTGATCCTGCGAGGTCATGGTGCGGCACCAAACCGTCAACTTGTATGCATCATGGTGGCCAGTTTTACACGAGGAATGCCTTCTTTTTGCTCTCCAACTCGCCTAATCATTTCGGGCCACACCCTAGCAGCGAAATCGCCTAAGTGCATGCATTTGATGAATATAAGTTTATGGGCTATGCAATTTTTTTAGAATGGGTATTGGTACAATGGTGTCTTACATTGTCTAATTTTGGTTCTTTCCATGTTTCCTTTATATAGTCAAATTTTGACTATAACTATTGAATTTGTGTTGATCTCCATAAGCTTGTGTCTTGGATTACAAACACATATTTAGGTTCAAAGCTTAAGTAATAATAAACTTTGTGCAATTATTCATCTAATCATTTGTACTGCAATTATGGATAACCATGATAAATGATTTGCATTAACCAAAAAGCTACAAATCCATGCAACATTGTATACCGTTAAAACTATCAAATATATCTAATACAAACAAATAGGCTTGCCAAAAGCCATATGGACTTAGAATTTCACATATTCATAAAAATAAAACATATGTTCAAAATTGCTATAAAGGCATACAACATGATATCCAATAAAGTCAAATAGGGGCTTGCCAAAAGGCATATGGACATAGAATGTCACATATTCATAATACAAAACATATGTTTAAATTTTCCATATAGGCATACAACATGGTATCCAATAAAGTCAAATAGGAGCTTACCAAAAGCCATATGGAGATATAATGTCACATATTCGTAATACAAAACATATGTTCAAAATTGCCATATAGGCATACAACATAGGACCCTATTCTATTCATTTCCCTCTAGGGGAAGGAAACAGATCATGAGATATCTTTGCCTGTCGAGGGGATGGAGATGTATATGATGCAGGTGTCTTTCAAGTATGTCCACTCGACCTCCTCTCCAAACTTTTTTGTAACTCCACCTGATACAATGAAAAGAATGATGTTAGCATATACAAAAATTGAATTTTAGAATGACATATAATAGAATAGTCACTTACCGCATACAAATAATCATGATGTTCATCCACAACAGGTGCACATTCATGATCTAGAGTGACAAGCCCCTCGTGTAAGCATCACAATATAAATTAAACTAAATACAAGTGTCATTAAAAATTTTAATAACATATTATTAAGATAACAAATGTAATGCTAAATTTACTAAATTTACAAATATGTCTCATACTTCTGTTAAAGCAGTTGAACTTGCTACTGCTGCACCAACATCATGCTCCATTGACGTGCGGACAGCAGGAGGAGTATCTTTAATAACAACATTAAAGATAAATTGTTTACCTGGGTGAAAGATTGTCGATGAAATACACTACGAGGTGTTGATGTTGAAGCTCTAGCATCAAATTATTTGACTTCCAAAATGAGTAATTAGAAAATCATTCTCATAAGGTTCAACTATCTACATATAATAATTATATTTCTTCACTCGTTGTATACCTATGGAGTCAACGAAGTAGTGAAAAAGGGTGCTGCAAAAATGTTGCTAGTATTGTGAACACTTTGACCTTGATTTTTTATCATAATAATTTACTAATTTAGATATATTCTCAAATTTACATATAAGATTTAATATAAAGAATGAAATGAACTTGTAATGAAATTCACCTGGGTATCAATGCCAAATGTTTCGTTCAGCAAGGATTCTGTCATGACAATGTTCTCTGTAGCAAACTTCGCTCATGCACGTGCATTCTCAAAACTATTAGGATCATAAGTGCAAAGAGAACCACAAGATTGACAAAAATGAACTGGAACTCGATGCCTAGAAGAATCAACATCATCACTCGCATCACCCTCTACTAGAGGCCTAGCATACTGTATAAGGGTCTGAGTGAGTGAGCTAATCGAGTCTAGAGTTTTGACCTCAATACTCTCCTTCACAATGGAAGGAATAATAACATGCTCCACCATAGGTCTATCCAAGGGTCTTGGTGGGAGATTTGGATCACACTGTGCACCCTCTCTATCATGCGAGGAACCCCCACCTCTACCTTGGAAATCTAGAAAATCAAAATAGTTTGGGATCTCATTAAGGACAAACTCACAGTATAGTTTTCTCAAAACGTATTGGGGTACCTCATGATTATTGCATGGGGGCTGATCAAATACCATCCACCACCTATCCCAAAAATTGTTCTTAATCCCTTCATGATGACACCAATGAATAGGGAATCTCCTACATCCAGGGTATAAAGGTCGATTCGTTCGGGGGTCTATAAAAACAGCACACAAGTCAAATTTATTAATTTTCTTTTTCTTCACTGCCGCATATGATAATTTGTCAGCATAAAATTGCTTTTGTTCTTCCTTCTTACGTGACCAAAAATGTATTTGCCCACTCACAGATTGTATGTGAGATACAATAGATTGAAAATAACTGGCAAGGTTTATCCTATGGGAGTTTGTTCCAATGGGATCTTTTAGCCTTGTGATTAAACCTTCAAGCTCTTTTTGGCTATTTTCTATTTGACCTAATAGGTTTTCTTGTGTACCTATGGGATGTCTAGGGATTGTAGGAGGTTCTTGATGTGCTAATTATTCAATATGGTCTTCATGAGGAGGTGATTGATGTGCTTCTTCTTCAATATGGTCTTCATGAGGAGGTGATTGAGTGTTTTCAACATTTTCTTGTCTAATCTCATTTCCTGATAATGAAAATAAATATAAATCAATAAACCTAGTTTAATCTTCAAATTAATTTAAAAATGACAATAAGAAAATAAAAATACATACCTCTTCGAGCTCTTTGATGGCATGGCAGCATTTTGATGAGAGATGGACAACTTAGTTCCCAATTTCAAGCTTTTACAAAGGGCGAGTGCAAGAAAATGGCACTTGAAATCGCCAAAATGCGGGTTTGGAATGTAGAATGCATCCAAAATGTAGAGCAAGATTTTTTTGAAGTTTAAAATGCACATAAGGTGTACACCTTATAAGGCTTGTGCACTATAGGGTGTGCGCCCTATAGTGCATGCGCCTTATGCGCATTTTTCATTTTTTTTGAAGTGTGGCACATTTTTGGTACCACAACTTCGTGCATATACCCTTTCATGAGGTGTATTGATGATTGTTATTGCATGGTCCTATCTTCATGAAAGGGATGATGCCTTGTCACTATTGAGAGCGTGATAAGGTGTTGTGATTCTCTTTTCACTTGCATGTTTATCATGATGGATATATGTTGTATATGTATCATATTATGTTGCAGGATTGTAGGTACCGGACATTGACTCCACTTGGTCCCACAGGTTTGAGCATGTCCTATCCCAATGGCAAGTTGTTGGAGATGGAATGAGTTTCCCTCACTCACTCTAGGCCTAGTTGTTCACCTTGTCGATCATATTGTGGTGTAAGTGGTGGCTTGTCTTGTGTCAGCATTTCCTTTCATCGGGTTACTTGAGTATGTGAGTGTATGATTAATATTTAATTAATTAATGGGATAATGTAATTTATTAATGTTTAAATTAATTTATTCTATAGTATAATTCTTATTTAATTATTTGGTTATTTTATTAATTGATAATTATTTATTATTGAGGTTATTTAATTAATTTGTTTGATTTGTTTGATTTATTTGATTTACTTGATTTATTGTTAATGATTTATTTTTTTATTTTTTTGATTTACTTGATAATTAGATTTATTATTGAGATTAATTTATTAATTTATTTGATTTTTAATGATTAATTGATTTGTATAAATTATTTATTGTTTTATTATATATTCATCAGTTTTTTAATTATTTAATATTCATGTCTAATTGAGGATATGCTTTTATTATTATTTATTAATTAATTTCTATTTGTACAAGCCTTTTATTTATTCATTGTTAGTGAGATTTGATTTAAATTATTATTATCTCATTTGTATTGGTATTGTTTGTATAAATAGAAATAGTATAAATTTTACCTACCCTTGCATTTGATTGGTTAATTTTGAATGGGTAAGTAAATAATATATCTAAATAATATTTGCCTCGAATTTTGTATTGTTAGGTATGGTATATTATTTTTCCAAATTTTCTGATTCGTCGGAATTTTTCTATAGTTTGGGCTTTAATTTTTATTTATTGAGCATTATGTGAATGTTGTCGAGTTACCATCTAGGAGATTTCAATATGCAATTTGTTTTCTGAATTCAATTGGGAGCATGGATTTGAAGATTGGATTGCTTGAAGTGTTGGATTGTTTCTCTTCTTTGAATCTACCATTATTGGATTGTGATTTCCAAGTTGACTTTTTGATCTCTCAAATTTTCTTTCCCAAAAGTTAATGTATACGTTGTCTTTGCTCAGAGATTGTCTTTCGGTTTTGATTAAAGATTGTTTGGGGGATTTAGAATTGATTTTAATAATTAATTTTTAAATTTTGGAGATTTAGAGGAAGGGATTTGGCATGGAATTTGATTTTGTTGGAATTTTGGATGTGACTGTCGAGAATGGCTTCCCTATATCTTTCCTTGCTTTGATCTTGTTCTCAGATCCTTGTGTTATTATTGTAATAATTAATATTTGAGCTATGTTTGTTTTCCCTAGTTGCATTCTACATCTCCCAGGCTCAGTGATTGTATTCTATCTTTGTGGAGGAATCTCTGGTTATCGAGTGTTAGTTTTGGTTCACTTGTGATTTGCAATCTATAATTGTGTTCCTTGTGATGGATTTAGATTTTATTTGGGCTTGGATAGCCTTATTTATATATCCTTGTACCTTTATTTTCATTATTGTATCCCTCATAGTCTTTGTGAGAGCTAGCTATGTTTCTATGCACTTCTATGTGTAGTTCTGAACATGAATCTTAGTCAAACTCTCTTAGAATGTTTATGATACTTGTTTAGAATGTTTTCTTAGTGTTGTTTTCACATTTATGCACCTTTTGGGAGCGTAACTTGTCAATTTGTGAACCTAGGAACCAAACTGGGCATTTTTTTCAAGTTTTGGGTATGTTTTATGATTGTTTTGGTCTATGTTTCATATATGCAATTATGAGTTTCATATGCACAATTCTGAGTTTCATATACACAATTTTGTGTTTCATATGCATGATTATATGAGTCATATGCATAACTCTATGAATCCTATGTGCAACTCTATGGGTCATATGTGAAATTCTATGAGTCATATGTGCAATTATGTGAGTCATATGCATGATTTTGTGAATCATATGCTAATTTGCAGTTTTTAGGGTTTCCAAGATTTGGGTTTTGTTAGTTTGATTTTGGAGTTTTTCCAGAGGCTTTTCATGATTTATTTGAGGTTCCAAGTGAAGTGTATGGTTTCATTTTGATTTTATTATGATGTTTTATTCTCTAGTAAGTGGGTTTCAGTCCTACCATTGAGGTGATTCCATATGTGTTGTATTGCTCCAGCAAGAGGGTGAAATTCCTTATTGTTGAGGTTTGATATCATAACTCAAGTGGGATGTGTTTGACTTACTATAGAGTATTTGGATAGTTTGAATTTATCTTTGGCTCATGATCATGTTTTGGCTCTTTGATTGATATGCATTGGTAAAGGCTCTTGCCTTGTTTGTGGCTTATGTATTTTGTTATGATTAGTATGCTCTCAGTCATGATATAAGCACTTTTATGTCTCTTGTGAGCCTTCATTATGTATTTAAGATGTTATTTTAAGTTTTTTACCTTAATTTCTTGGCATATGGTAGAGGGAGTGGGCTTTCATGTGATGATCAGGGTCAAGTGAGATAGGTTGTTTGATACCTAGACCGCTAGGGCACATTGAAAGTTTTCTTAATCTTAAAAAGTGATAACATTAATAATTAAATTGATTGGTTTGGGTTTCACCTAATAAGATAATAATAGTTGGATTGAGTTCATTGAGATGGAAAGCTAATCTCTCTTGTTCTCACATAGGTTGAGATGGCTCCACATGTCTATCGGGGATTGTTTTACCCTTCAATGTGATAGTAGCTTGTATGTATATCATGAGTTAGGATTTCTCTTCTATGTCAGGCTAGCATGCATGACTACTATGGGTGTATATTTACCTTATTTGTGAGGATAGCACGTAGAGACGTGTCTATCATGGTTGGCCATATTCCCTTCTATGTGAGGATAGCATGTGATGACACTCCACTTCTACATATGACCGTGGTCCTTATGCCTTGATTTGTGTTACACTTCTGGAAGAGTTTATTTATTTTCTTTTATCCATGCGATGTGATTTGGTTCCTAATATGTTGTGTACCATTGTAATGTCATGTTGAGTCCCCTGGTTGTTAGGTATCATCCAAGGTTTGAGTGTGAGGTGGAACCTCATGTCATCTCCTAGCATAGGGGTGGTTCCTTTGGTTCCACATGGTTAGGTGGTTTGATGCCTTATTCCATTGGAATGTTCTTCATTGGATGATTGCATGCGTGGATATGGATTCTATTATTATTCAACATGCAAATGATCTTTGGAGATAATTTCCATGTATTTGAGATAACATTGTATTCATGATGGCATTGTAAATATAGAATGAAGATTATGAATTCTTGTATTTGTAATATCATGTAACATGATGTTGTAAAGACTATGTATCTTTGTATCACCCTTTATGATGTGTAGTTTGTATTAAGGTATAACTTGTAATGAAAAGAAGATGTGAACGTTGTTTGTATGAGATTTTATGATGAAATAAAGGAAGGATTATGTTTATGTACTATTGATTTAATTGAGTTAATGTGATGGATAGGTTATGTGTAATTTTAATTGGAATCCTATTGTTAAATATTAATATTTGTTGTAATTTCTTGTTAGGCATTTGATACGATATCTAGATGAGATGTATCATGGTACTTATAGGTAATGGAATATGAAATTGTATGTGCTATTGGAAATATGTAAGAATGGTAATTAGGAACATTTGGTTTAGTGTTATAAAATGAACTTATAGATTACGTACGAATGCACAATATGATATTATGAAGATGTTATTCATTAAGTAGTGACGTTGAGATACCCTAGGGAATGGTTGTATGGATGAAATATGTAATAAGATGTTAATTGCTATGTTACCTATATTTCTGTTTGTGTTATATGATACCTTATACATTCTTGTAGTTAGTAAATGATGTGTTTTAATAGTTGTTCATAGTTGCATTTGTTGGTTAGTAGATGTTTTAAAAAAAAATGTCTCAATTTATAGTTAGTTTATGTTTATTTCTCTAGGGTATTTTGGTGGGTGTTTCCATGCTTGAAAATGTGTTGAATATTGATTAGAGAAAAATATGATCACAAATCTATCTAATCAAAACATACAAACATGTGAAATGAAAATAATAAATCTTAATGGAAATGGAAGAAATTAAACTAAATTAATTAACTCCCTATTCCAGATTTTGCTTCCATTGTTCTTCTCCAAGTTGCTTTTTGATGGCTCTCAAGTATTGCACTGGTATTTCCTGCATAGATTAGCAACTATTTTGAAGACTGTGATCTATCTTGAAAATGAGAAAAGAGATTGAATTTATAGATTCTAAACACAGAAGGGGTGAGAATTTGAACTCAAGTGTTGATTGATAGATAACTAAAATTGATTGAATAGTGAACTCAATAGATTGATCTGTTATCAGAGTTGATTGATTGGGGAGTCAACTATATAGATTGTCTGGTGGACAAAATAGATTAGTCAATTGACTAAATTGATTGAGATATAACTGATTAGATGGATTAGAAGACTGAATTGATTGATTAGTCAAAAGACGCTGATTTTGAATGAAAATGGGTGATTGAAGAGTTAACTAAGTTAACTGATTAGTTAACTAATTTGATCAATTGATTTGATTTCAATGTGTGTTGTAGGATTTTGAAATTGAATTTGATTTTCATTTTCAATTTGGATTTGAATTTGGACTTTTGAATGCTGAAATGCACATGAAATTAACTAAAATTCACACTTGGTGAAATGTTAATTCGGAAGAAATGAAATTAATTGAAATGATATGAAATTCAAATTTGGGGAAAATGTGAAATGATATTAAATGAAATTAATTAGAATTAGAATTTGGAGAATTGGAAGAATAATTAATTAATTTAAATAATTAAAAAGATATTATTTAAACATTAGAAATGAAATTTAATTAAATAATAAAGATTATTTAACTAAGGAAAATGTCACAATTAATTAAATAATTAATATGTAGAAGAGGATTAACTATTTAAATTGATTTGAGAATAGAAATTAAATAATTAGAAATGTTGAATGTGATGATCAAAAGAAATAATTAGTTTAATCAAATAATTAAAAAATTACTTAATTAATTAGACGGATAATTAGTGTGCAATTTATGAGACATTTTTAGGTGTCAACAGCGAGCATTATAGGAAAACTACCCACATCCTCTCATAAGGAATGAGTTAGGGAGGGGTACTACACCCCCCCCGCTAAAACTCAACTTACTCCTACACGTTGCAAAGATTAGGGTGAAGACATGCACACAATTAGTCTAGAAATTATTTTGAACACAACCAAATCATATCTTTCCTATAGAATATTTATAAACAATATACATAATGTCCTTTCTACAGGATTTATCGATCATTAAAATATCTTAGTTCAAACATCTTCCTAGCTCAAGTAAGATAATATCAACCAGAGATTCCTTCTTATGCTTCAATTATTCAAGTGAATGCATTACATAAGAGATAAAACAAGTTAAAAAAATCTTACTAGTTACAATAAGTATGCTAAATTATTGAAATATCTTCAAGAGAACCTTATTTAACCATATTTTGCAAGATTAAAACTATAACTTTTTTCATCGAGCGAATGTAGATATTAAAAAAAATCATAATGACTCACACTATTTCAAGCATGGGAATAGTCCTTTAGCATCCAGTTGCATGCAATTAAGAAGACAAATATATATTTTACAGAATACTTTGCACATAGGCATGCATCCTTATTTTATTTAAGAAATTACATGTCATACACCTATGTGAGAAAATTTTGAATAATCTTCCTTCAACACCGAATAAAATAAAAACCATTTACAATTACCATAAATCTATATCCTATAATCTCAAAGGAAAGAAAGATGTATGGTATTCAAACTTTTCAATTCCTACCACACTTTTGCTATGCTACTCTAATACAAACATTCACGCATCTTTCATCCAATCAAATTCTTCAAAGACACTCTAATCCATTAGTTATGCATGATATATATACATAAGTACTCATTGAAGGTATGAAATCAATAGTTCTTTTACATTTAACTAAATTTCATATATTACAAACTTCTCAAATCCAAATGCACTTCTATCTAACATTTCATCCCATTAACATATTTCATTTACTCATCAAATACTGATATTATCTAATTGTTCTCTAAGTCTAGTGCACTTCTCTACAGTGTCCTCCCTTGCACACACTATCAAAGGGTTCCAAATGAACATGATAGAGACACTAATTTAGACAAAATGAGGGCCCACAACACTTAATGAATGAAATGACCACTATGAACAACAACGATACAAGAGATAATTCAAAAAGAAAAAGGTCATCAAATCCAACACTAAATCACAAAAAAATGCCAGTGAAATCAATCAAGAAATAAAGTGTGACAAGTGCCACCACATCAGAATAGATTAATGAAAAATTACATAGGTCCAAAAATTAAATTAACTCCAACAATTATAGTACAAATCACAAAATAGCTCAAGGAAAATAGCCAGCTTATCTAGATCTACATCATGAGGTGACCAATATCAATCACACCAAAGGGAGTAACTACTACACATCAATGTGTTAGGTCCCGGAGACAACTGAGAGGGGGGGTGAATCAGTTGTCCAATAAATTCAACCAAAATTAACTTAACCAAAACTTAATGCTTAATGTCGGTAAACCAAACTTTATGTCGATAGACATTTTTATCAGTTAATTATAGTACCGGTAAGGATTAATGCATGAAACAGAAAGACAATAACATCCACAACACATAACACAAATATTTGTATGTGGAAACCCTGTAAGGGGAAAAACCGCGGTGGGAAGCCTTACCCACAATCAAATGATACTGCTATAGATAGTATGTGTGTACAATATGGAGTCTGCACATGTAGAAAGGCCAGCTGCCTAGAGCTCACTGCTCAATCATAAAATGGGAGTCACACTGACTACAATTGGATGGTTAAATGCAATGATAATGTACTACATAAAATAGCGTCTTCATATGTTGGATTCAGTACCGGTTTATCTCTGATTGCCTTCACAAAAACCTTCCTTCAATCTTCAAATGATGTCTGCATGTGTAGCTCTGCTTATTTTCACATATACCTTATTACAATCCTTTTTCTTATCGCATATCAATCTCACAAAGGAGATCTTACATTTATACCATAACCTAAGACCAATTGAATAGGTTGGCTCACTAAAAGTTATTACAATAAAATCAATTACAAATAAATCATTATGTGATGCATCATGTCGGCTCAATGCATTTACAATAATAATAAGTTATCTTCATAACGTGTCATGCTGATCTCCAAAAGATATGCTTGTCGGTCCATAACCTGGACCTATTTGTCGGTAATAGCAAATATGCAAACCGAAATAGACCAATAACCAAATCGCCAAAACCAAGTGATTGAATAATGTCTTCGACATAACCAAGTAGTCTCCAAGTCATTCCAAGTGCCAGTGAACAATATAACCTATTGGTGAACCAAATACTGGTAACTGTGCATAAGTCTCTGACTTTCCAGTAAACAAAACCAAAGATCTCCAAGTGCTGATAAGGTTGACAAGTGTTGACATCAATGACAAAACCATATCAACATATCCAAAATACCAACAATCTCCCCCTTTGGCATTGATGGCAACACAAGATGGAAAAACCATCAAAGTGCTAAAACAGAAATGCCAAAAACCAAAAACCAACAATCTCCCAAAGAGATCATTAACCAGAAATCAAAATGCATAATTTCTCTCCCCTAGGAATAATTTCTCCCAAAAGATATCTCTCCCAAAAAAAATTTCAAATGTTTTTCCATAATATCTCTCCCCCTTTGACATCAAATGCCAAAGCAATACAAAACCAAATGCAAAATACCAACTCATTACAATATACCAACTACTCCCCCTGAGAAGTAGCTCTCCTCATCAAAGCCAAAATAAAATTTCTTTGTTAATTCAGTCGATTGATGACAAACATCAATTGTCTAAGTCTCTACCGATAGGGGTAGAACTCCAAGCTACTCTCTGAGATATTCAAAAGTCTCCTTAGGCAAAGGCTTTGTAAAAATATCTACAATCTTCTCTTTAGTATTCACATAAACCAATTTCACTTCTTTTGCTTCAACATTCTCTTTTAGAAAATTGAATTTGATAGAAACATGTTTAGTCTTAGAGTGAAATACCGGGTTCTTTGATATATCAATTGCTGCCATATTATCACACTAAATAGTTATAGGTTCCTTGCATTTTACCTTTATGTCCTTCAACATTTGTTTGATCCATAATACCTGTGTGCAATTAGTTGTTTCTGCAACATATTTTGATTCTGCTGTTGATAGTGATGTACAGCTTTGTTTCTTGCTCAACCATGAAATTAGTCTGCTACCAAGAAAAAATGCTCCGTCGGTGGTTCTTTTTATGTCATCTACATCTCCTGCCCAATTAGCATATGTGTATGCACATAAATCAAAATTTTCATCTCTAGGATACCATAAACCAAGATTTGTAGTGCCTTGTAGGTACTGGAAAATCCTTTCCACTGTTGATTCATGATTTTCTTTAGGATTACTTTGAAATCTTGAAGCAATACATACTGCATTCATAATATTAGGTCTTGTTTGCATCAAATATAGTAAACCTCCTATCATAGACTTGTATCTAGTCGGATTAATAGGTGTTGATTCATCCTTCAAAGATAATTTATTAGTTGTAGTCATAGGTGTGCTTACCGGTTTACAGTTTTCCATGCCAAATTTCTTTAGTAATTCCTTCAAGTACTTAGATTGACATAGGAATATACCTTTATCAGTCTGTGAAATCTACAATCCTGAAAAGAATTTTATCTCTCCAATCATAGACATTTCAAATTCTTGCTGCATTTTGTTAGAAAAGTCTTTACACAACCCATCTTCTCCTCCAAAGTTTATATCGTCAACAAAAATTTCAATAACCAAGATGTCATCATTAGTCACTTTGTAGTATAGATTGTTGTCAGCATTACCTTTAGTGTATTCAAGCTTCAAAAGATATATGTCCAATCTAGCATACCAAGCTCTAGGAGCTTGTTTTAATCCATATAAAGCTTTCCTTAACCTGCAAACCATGTCTTTGTTATCTATCAAAGAAAATCCATCAGCTTGTTCAATATAAACTTCTTCTTCAAGATCTCCATTCAAAAATGCACATTTAACATCCATTTGATATACTTTATAGTTCTTGTGTGCTGCAAAAGCCAATAAAACTCTAACTACCTCAATTCTAGCTACCGGTGCAAAGGTTTCATTGAAATCGATTCCTTCTTTCTATGAATATCCCTTACACCCTAATCTTTCTTTGTTTTTTATCACCTTACCATCTTCATTAAGTTTATTTCTGAAAACCCATTTAGTTCCAATTACATTTTTGTCTTTAGGTTGGGGAACTAATGACCAAGTGTTATTCCTTTCAATTTGTTCCAATTCATCTTCCATAGCTTTAATCCAATATTTATCTTTACATGCCTCATTAATTGTTGTAGGTTCAATTTGAGAAATAAGACATACCTCTCCATTTGTCAATCTTCCTCTAGTCATAACTCCTTGAAATTTGTTTCTAATTATCTGACTTTCAGAGTGTTTCAATCTTACATACCTGGGTGTTTTTACTTGTTGTTGTTCTTCAGTAACTGTTGAATCTTCGAATGATGCCGGTGTAACTGGATCAACATTCTATACTGGTGTACTCACAGTAGGTTCATTTGTGATTATCTCTATTTCTAGTTCAGAGTCCATGTACCTTGAATTTCCTCTAAATTGTTCATCAATCTTCACATTTACACTCTCAACAATTTTCTGCAATCTCTTGTTAAAACATCTATATGCCTTTCTCTTAGATGAATAACCAATAAATATTCCTTCATCACTTCTAGGATCAAATTTTCCAATATACTCATCTCTTCTAATATAGCATTTACTTCCAAATATTCTGAAATATTTAAGAGTAGGAGTATTTCCAAACCACAGTTCATGAGGGGTCTTACCGGTTTCACCTTTGATGTGTACTATGTTGAATGTATAAACTGTTGTATTGACCGCTTCTCTCCAGTATATATGAGCTAAATTTGCTTTTGATATCATACTTCTGGCTGCATCCAAGATAGTTTTGTTTTTCCTTTCAACAACTCCATTCTGCTGGCGTGTCTGGGGTGCTGATAACTATCTTCTTATCCCATTCACTTCACAGAATGTATTAAATTCCTTAGATGTGAACTCACCTACTTGATTTGATCTCAAACATTTGATTTTATTGCCGGTTTCATTTTCTACCATCACCTTGAATAGTTTGAATTTCCCAAATGCTTCAGATTTCTCCCTAAGAAAAGTAACCCAACACATTCTAGAATAGTCATCAATGATTAGCATAAAATACCTATCTCCTTGTATACTTCTAGTTCTTGTTGGACTACATAAATCAGTGTGAATTAAATCAAGAACATTGTTAGATTTCTCTGGAATACTCTTGAAAGATGCTCTAACTTTCTTTCCAAGTTGACATTCCTTACATACTAGATTGTGAGGTTTAACAATCTTAGGTAAATCTCTTACTGCCTTAGTTGTACTGATTTTCACAATGCAATCAAAATTTACATGACAAAGTCTCTTATGCCATAACCAACTTTCATCAATATGTGCAATCAAACATGCTTTCTCATTGTTGTTCAAATAAAAGATATTACCTCTAGTCTAATTACCGATTGCAATCTCCAAACCAGTTCTAATTAAGATTTTGCATTTACCATTCTTGAATTGTAACTGAAATCCTTTCTCAACTAATTAACCAACCCTTAAAATATTATGCTTCAAACCTTCAACATAGTAAACATTATCAGTATTGTGCTTACCATCAAAAGATATAGTTCCTTTTCCTTTGATCAAACAAGCTTTATCATCTCCAAATCTTACTAGACCTCCATTGTATTCCTAAAAGTTTAAGAATTTACTCTTATCACCAGTCATGTGATGTGAACATCCTGAATCAATAATCCATTCATCCTTATCTTCAACTTTAGCTGCCAGGGCCTACTCTACCAGTTGAACAGTAGGTGTCGGTTGATCTTTTGTTATAGAAACAAAAGCCCATCCATTGTATGTTGGTTCTTCATCAGAATCATCAGTAACTCCTTCATCAGCATAATAACAAGATTTGTCTCTATTCTTCTTGAATTTGTATCTCTGATAATCAAGGTTAGGCTTATATGTTCTCTTAGCTTCTTCTCTTACTCTTGCATGTCTATCAGGACATCTAGAAGCCATATGACCAATCTTATTATAGTTAAAACATTTAAAGGGTGCTTTACCTTCATACTTACTTCCAACTGGACCTTTAGGCATTTTTCTTGCAAATAGTGCTTCAAGCTCTTCCACTTCTTCATTCTCCTTCCTGATTTCTTCAAGATCTCTTGCATAGAAGGCTTTGCAATTATATTTCTCAGATGATGATGATGATGTTGCAGATGATGATGATGCTTTGAAAGGTAGATCTGTCTTAATAGTAGCAACAGGACCAAATTCCTCAAGTTCAAAAGCTGAAAGTTTTCCAACCAAGGTGTCTCTAGATACTGATGTATTAGGAATTGTTCTTAATTCATTTATAGTAGTAACTTTCATTTTATATGCCGGTGGAAAATCTCTTCTAACTTTAGAAACAATCTCATCTTCACTTAAGGTTCCTCCACAACATTGTATACCCAAAATAATTTCATTTACTCTTTCCATAAAAGCAGAAATTCTTTCATCTTCTTCCATTTTCAGATTTTCATACCTGACCCAGAAGCATTCGAGTTTTGCAATTTTGACTGTGGAATCTCCTTCATTCAATGTTTCCAATTTGTCCCAAATAGCTTTAGCAGTAGATCTGTCTGATAATCACATGACTTGCTGATCTGATAATGCGCTCAAAATTGCTTCTCCTGCTTTGCAATCATTTTCTTCATCTTTAGCCAAGTTAGCTAGATTAGGTTGAGCTTGAGTAGGAGTAGTATAACCATTCTTTGTAACATCCCATATGTCCTTTCCAATGCAATTCAAATGTGTCTCCATCCTGAACTTCCATATGCCATAGTTGGTTCCATCAAGTTTCGGACTATCCTTCCTGATATAGTTAGAAGACATTGGATCTCCTCAAGGTCTCCTCAAGTTGTTAAACTTCTACCAGAAGAGGACTAAGCTTTGGTACCAATTGTTAGGTCCCAAAGACAACTGAGAGGGGAGTGAATCAGTTGTCCAATAAATTCAACCAAAATTAACTTAACCAAAACTTAATGCTTAATGTTGGTAAACCAAACTTTATGCCAGTAGATGGTTTTATTAGTTAATTATAGTACCGGTAAAGATTAATGCATGAAACAGAAAGACAATAACATCCACAACACATAACACAAATATTTGTACGTGGAAACCCTATAAGGGGAAAAACCATGGTGGGAAGCCTTACCCACAATCAAATGATACTACTATAGATAGTATGTGTATATAATATGGAGTCTACACATGCTGAAAGGCCAACTACCTAGAGCTCACTACTCAATCACAAAATGGGAGTCACACTGACTACAATTGGATGGTTAAATCCAATGATAATATACTGCATAAAATAGCATCTTCATATGTTGGATTCAATACCGGTTTAGCTCTGATTGCCTTCACAAAAACCTTCCTTCAATCTTCAAATGATGTCTACAAGTGTAGCTCTTCTTTTTTTTGCATATACCTTATTACAATCCTTTTTCTTATCACATATCAATCTCACAAATGAGATCTTACATTTATATCATAACCTAAGACCAATTGAATAGGTCGGCTCACTAAAAGATATTACAATAAAATCAATTACAAATAAATCATTATGCGATGCATCATGTCGGCTCAATGCATTTACAATAATAATAAATCATCTTCATAAAGTGTCATGCATAACCTGGACCTATTTGTCAGTAACAACAAATATGCAAACCTGAATAGACCAATAACCAAATCGCTAAAAGCAAGTGATCGAATAATGTCTTCAACATAACCAAGTAGTCTCCAAGTCATATAACATGTCAGTGAACCAAATACCGGTAACTGTGCATAAGTCTCTGACTTGCCGGTGAACAAAACCAAAGATCTCCAAGTGCTGATAAGGTTGACAAGTGTTGACAAGCGTTGACATCAATAATAAAACCATATCAACATATCCAAAATACCAACACAATGGAGGGTACAACACCCTGAATGTGTTAGAGAGTGTGTGCCAGATATTTAAAAACCATAAGTTTATTTAAAGATCCATATTCATTTCATCATTTTGTTGCAATCTAATCTTTACAAGAATTTAGATCGTTATACTTCATGAAGGAAGACATATGCATGACAAAAATAAAGTGTGCCATATGCATAAGGAATATACTAATGACATGATTAATATTTAAAATATCCTATCTATGAAATTACCACATTTACGAAGCTACAACAAAAATAGATATCAAAACCAAAACTAACCACTCGATGATGAACTACAATATTCACCATTACCCTTAATGCACAATAAATAACATACAGATTATAAAAATTGTCTACATGATGTCATTGAACAATTTAATCAATCATATATCCACACAAGTAAATTTACTCATAAGAAATGGATCTCATTACTTAATCTACAAACGAAATTTAATATCAAACTTTAATTACTCCTACCCTATCTCCTATGATCATTTCCTTATCACACCATCAACCAAATAATTTATCTATATAGCATAAAACTAATTATCATAGCCTTACTTGTAACCAATTATTTTAATTTACTTTTAATTTTCACATAAATTCAAATACATTCATACATACTTTATTCTATTCAACTCATCTCAAATCAACCCTTAACTATATTCTTTTATAAACTAAATATTCTAAGTATTTCAAGGAAAATTGTCATTAAGGAACACATTGCAGCATTATATAATTCATTATCAATCCATCCTACTGAAATTCATTAAGCTAGCACTTCCCTAAAATTTGAACAGGGTAAGGAGACAGCATCTTTTCTTAATCTATCCATACAATCAAACAGTGCATTTCATTTAAACCACACATCTCCTTTACAAATCTAAGACATTTACCTACCAAACCAAGTAGGAACATTATGATATGATTTCCAAATTTTCCTATACTATACATGCAATGCATTAATTTTACTTTGTTCCAAATATATATATTTTAACATGATCGTTTAATCTATTAATTCATAAAACATCCTACATTTTTCATGCAAAATATATTCTATCTAACTAATTCTTCCTCTAAATGAAATAATCATGGATGCAATACATAAATTTCTATCTTCAATGAAATTTATTCCATCCTAGCTTCTCCTTTAGTGTACTAAAAAACATATTCATCAATGAGTTTTCAATGTTTCTATTTAATATTAAGAAACTTTTGAGCTCTATGAATATTTTACCCAAATAGCGAGGAGAGGGAGGAAAACATTGCCAAACAATCAATATATGTGCATAAAAAATTATATAAATAGACAGTTTGAATTTTCCAAGGCATGCCATATTTATTGTACTATGTAGCTACTTACGTTATTCTCTAAAATATGCAAGTTCAACCTTCCGAGAGGTCTCCTAGCATTACAATTTCAGCTAGAAACCTCAAAGTCTTTATTGAATGTTATGATTTATTCAAAGTATCCTTTCTTACATGCAGCATTACACACATATACAAACACCCAATAATTCTATTTGATGGTCCATACATCACCAGTTAACTCTTTACATTTTATGAAGAACGATAAGGGAAGGAGGACATTATTTAAGTTACTATTTACTATGTACTGATGCATCTAATGCAAATTATTCAATTTTCACATCATTATCTACACTAAAACATTCTTATATGCATAATACAAACACTTCCTCTAGCTACTCTTGATAAAATAGACATAACAAGTTAATCCTATAAACATAGTATCCATTAAATGAGTACAAACAATTTTCTTCCACTCTATAGCATAATCATTTATATTGTGAGAAAAAATTTGATCTTATAGATAAACACTCAAAATTAAAAGAAAGCAAGACCACATGGAATCATATAAACAGATCACTCACATCCAAGAGGCATGCATAAGAAATGACTACATAAACTACCCACAATTATGATTTCTAAAGGGGTTAGGAAGAGGACACAAAGCATAGATATCTTAAAATCTCTAGGGTTCTAAATTCTTTTTTCCACCAATCTCATAAATAACTAGAATAAAAAGAATATTATAATATGCATACAAGACTAAGAGTAACCACCTTAACCAGAGATCCCAGTGTTTGGAACACGATCTCTCATACCAGATGTAACACTCGAAAAAATACCCTAGAGAAAATAACCTAACTAACTAACAAAAAGAGATAGTTTTTTTTTCTTTTAATCATATACTAAAGCAACATAGTAAACTATCATTACTTCATATCATAGATTAACATATCACAAGTGCATAAAATATCATGAAGATAACTATAACCTCATACAACGCAAGCAGAAATAGCATTATAACAATTATCATCTCAATGCATACCTACAATCATTCCTCCATTCATCTATTCATTCTTTCCCTAGGGTACTTTAACATCATCACTTAAATATCATAAAACCATTAACATTGTTATAACAATTAGATTACTATCTCTTTTATCATGAGAATCATGAATTTTTTAAACACTTATCCTATCATATTCCCCTTAACTCTCTAAGTTCATTTTTAAACACCAATTATAAGTGTTTCTAATTTCCCCAAACAACCTTCACTAACCATCTAACCTAATATGAATCCAAATAGCACTATCTAACATATAAAAAATATAGTTCATTTCCTTCCTTAAATTCATCACACATTCCATCAAGATAACATATACACAACCTTATACAAGTCTAGACACATAACTGGCCATTTCAAATCTTATTCCACATATATCTCTATCTATTTTCTACCTAATGAAAATTCTTATAGCTTCTATCATACAATGAAAACAACATCTTATTCTATTACAAGATCATAATCTTGACTTCCTCATCATCATAACCTATTACATAAGAACACATGGTAAAAGCACATAGCCTCTTTTACATTTTCAATGTCATCATGAATTAATATACTATACATAGAAATCATCTCCGCATAAAGAATAACCATAGAGTCCATACCAATCTACAACTACCCATTCTTTTCCATATTCCAAACATAACTAACAATAAGGATTAACATCTTTCAATCAAAGTATACATGATCATTAACATATCCACTACCATCCACAGGATATACACCAGGTAATCCAATCCTATCACTAAATCGATAAATTCCTTTCTAATATAGAATTACATACACACTAAATATCCATTTACAGTGATCTTATCCATACATCTCATTTTGAAATCAACCTACTACAATTCCTAATACATAAGTTCGTGAGATATTAATTACATAGTTTTCTTTACTATTGCATCTTTCTCAAGATATAAAGAAACACATGATATCGATTCCAATTATATGAATTATGATCCAATGATATTCCATCCACATGATGAGATAATATAAATCCATATCACGCATGCTAACATCCAATGAAGAACATCCCAATGGAAGAAGGCATCAACTACCCGACCATGTTGAACCAAATAGGAACCACCCCTCATGCTAGGAGATGACATAGGGTTCCAACTCACACTCAAGACCTAGGCTAACATCCAACAACAAAGGAACTCAATATGACATCCACAAGGACAACGACCATAATAATGAGTCACATCACATCACAAGGATAATCATAAATTAATAAACTCCCAGAGGCATAATCAACAATGAAGGCAAAAGGATAATGGACACATGTAGGGAAGAGTGTCATCACATGCTATATTCACAAAGAAGGGAATAAAATATAAATATATTAATATCGGGATCTCCACCTGGCACTACAGGATCTCCACCCATGACCCTGATAGACATGTGGAGCCATCTCAATCTATGAGCAATCAAGGGAGTTTGTCTTACTATCTCCATGATCTTCCTAAGCTTATCCCGAGTCTCCATTCAAAGGAATGAGGTGGGGCACCAAAAACATAATCATTATCTTGATTAAGTGAATTCCTAATTACCCATACCCATTAATCAATTTTTATGGCTATCACTTGTAATTAAATATAAACTCTCCATATGGTTCAATGATAGGTCTAGAGCCTTTCCTAGCGGTCTATTGCTCATGACCCTAGTCCTACACATGCAACATCCCACTGTCCCAACCATGGACCATAACCTTAGGCTAAAAAATACATCAAATAACATTATAATAACATTATGAATGCTCGCAAATGACATAGGCACAGTCACAACATCACTGACACAAATTGAAACACAATATGAAGCATACATCCAAGATGCAAGCACGAGCATTAACCAAAGCAACATATCAATAATTTCAAGCATAGACATGAGTTCAATAGATAATCCAAAACAATTTTCAATCCCCCAAAGTGAGTAAAAATATCCCAATGGACCTCACATAAACATTATTCAACAGTGAGGCATTATTCCTCTCGTTGGAGCACATAAGAGCAATAACCTCAATGGTAAGACACAAAACCTCTTATCGGAGCACAAAATAATCATGCAAAGATCAAAATGGAATCATAGAAATCTCTAATAAATTCAATGCAATCCCAAAATACCTCTATAAAAAGCACATAATCTAGAAAACCAACCACATCAAGCAAAGCTACCAAATTTTGCACCTCTACAACAATTCAGTACTCTCAGAAGCTAGTTTAGCGCATCAAGGAGCTAGATTATCTCTCCAAGGACATATTTTAGTGTTATAGGTCTTAAGTTTAGCATTTTGAGTCTTAACATTAGTGTTTGGGGTTTAGTGTATAAAAATCAATGAAAATGGACAAAATAGCTAACAGTACTTGCCCAGATTGCAAAGGGTCTCAATTGGACTAAATGACATTTGTGAAAGGTGTGGGAGGTTGAAATATCACTAAGAAACACATAAGTAAAAAATTATAATCATATTAATAAAGATGACACCAATTTGTGATCACAACCGCACTCAGATGTGCGTAGAACTTCACCAAAACTTACACAGATGCAATAAAGAAAAGATAGGTACAAAATAGCATTAAAAAGATATTCCAAACCTAATAAAAAAATCAAACCATATCCAAGACAAAATAAGACATGATTACAACTTACAAATATCAGGAAACAACTCCCGGCATAGTCTCATACGCTAAAATCTTGCTAAAACAAACACACAATATCATAAGGAGATACAAATGACACATAATGAAATCCAAATACCATTCCATGAACTTATTACACCCAAAAAAAATCACATTAAAAAGGGAAATCAAAAGATTCCTTATGGAGAAATGTAGAATATGCATTCTCCACAGCACACACCATTTCTAGATTTACAATACTTCAAATTCCTCTTCAATCATCATTAAACTCCTCCCAAAAACCAAATTTAAAACTTAAAACATCAAATTTTTCCCCCAATCGGGATCCAGACAATCTTTTTAAATAAATTGCAGAGAGTAAATAAAGTTCCAACTTGGAAATCGCAATCCAAGGCAAGAACAACTAATGAAGAGCAATCCAAAATCCAGTAACTCCAATACAAAATGCAATCAAATCTCTCAGCAATCTAATCCAAAATTCCAAATCTCCAAACCAAAAATTGCAAAGAAGTCCCTCCCCCCACAGAAAACTCAATTAAATAGAAAATTAAACTTGAAACTATAGAAATCCACTGGCCAATCAGAAAATTCCAATAAACTGTATATTATACCTACCATGCATGAAAATGAGGTAAGTATTATTTAATAATATTATTTACTTGCCCCACTCAAAATCCACCAATAGAAATAAGGGGTAGGTAAACTTTATAATATAACCAATTATGCAAATAATAATAATATAATAGTATGAACATAAATGGGATAATAACAAATCAAATCCAAATAATTAAATAAATAAAATATTAATAAATAGAAACTTATAATTAAATATAACATCAAATCAACAATAAAGCATAAGCATTAAATAATAAATCAGTTAAATAATCTATAAATAACCATTAAACAATTAAAAAATTAATAAACCAATAAAGCATTAATAAAGCATTAAATCAATAAATCAAACTCAATTAAATAAATATTAAATCTCAACAATAAATAAATATTACTAATGAATTAAACAATAAATAAATAGCCAATAAACAATAAGTCAATTAATTAAATAAATCAAGCTCAATTAATCATTAACCAAGCCAATAGAAATAATTATTAAATAACCAACCAAATAATAATCAAATAATCAAATCATCAAATAAACCAATTATAGTATTATTACTATACTAATCAAATATTAACTACTTATAAGTCACATACTCACAACACCTCAAGCAACCCGACATAGGGTCAAACACCGATACAAGGCTCCAACCACCAACGTGTGCCACAACACAACTGACAAGGTGAACAACTAAGCCTAGAGTATGAGAGGGAAACACATGTCATCTCCAACAACTTACCATTGGTATAAGACACACTTAGACCTGTGAGACCAAGTGGAGTCGATGTCTAGTACTTGCAATCATGCAACCACCACTACACAATACAACATATATATGATACATATACATCTTAAATGATCAGACAAGTGAAAGAGAATCGCGACGCCAAATCATGCTCACAATGAATTTTAAGGAATCATCTCTTATCACGAAGACAATAAGACAATCTTACTACCAAAGCAACAACTCATCTCATGTACTCATCATCATAAAATAGGGGTTAGTACCAACATAGCATCAAGTGTAATGTAACCCACATAAGAGTGTTGAATACATACAGATCCATGAACATATAAACCCATGCATCAAGATAATCCAAAGCGTCATCACCCATAAGAATCATCAAATACCACATATCACATAGCATGTCTAGTATCATCAATTATCATCTAGGATATGAATAGAATCATGAATGACCATCAAAATGCCAATAATAAATCTAAATAAGCCTATCAGTGCTTGAAGCAAGGACAAGTCAATGAGGAACACTACCCACATCCTCTCATAAGGAATGAGTCAGGGAGGGGAACTACATAGCTCTACTTATGAGGCCATTAGTAATGCTCTCGATTGATTCTTGAGGATGGATCTTACTTCTAAGAGCTTTAGCCAAATTTCTTTTTCTCACATCTTGGTGAAAGTTAATATGTCAAAAACGTTATCTGGTGAGGTTATGTTAGACGCGAATGGTCATTCTTGTTCTCATTTTGAGGATTATGAGGAAATTCCATTTCGTTAATAAGCATTGTTTTGCTACTAGGTACCTAGCCTCTGATTTCTTTTGTAGTTCTCCTAAGTAACCTAAGTGCTTAATTTGGTGGAAGAATGCTAACCATTTTATAGTGCACCATGAAGACCATATTGGTGATTTTGATGATTTGGAGCCTCTCTTATCTAATCTTGATACTCTACTCTCTTAGCCTAATGAGACTCCTAATATTCAGTCAGACAATTTTGTTGCTCAAAATTATGTTTTACTTAATGTTTTTAATGCTTAGTTGATTGTTCCTGTGATGGTTGCTTGTCAATCATCAACTCCACATTGTTTCTCGAATTGTGTTGTGCCTCCAATTAGGCCTTCTATAAGGGCTTCTCTCCTTTTGTGTTAAGTCAACATATTCGGATGAAGAACTATACAAAGGAGGAAGAAAGGTCATCCTAGGATGGAATCTGTTTTGCACACCCAGCCTCCCATTGCAAAGTTGTTCTAATAAAGATCAAATAGTAATTTGACGTGATCCTTTTGTTTCTCTGTAATTCTTGTTGGTTTCGCTTTATGTTCTATAATCCTTCTTTTATAAAAGCGTGACCTAACAAAATTCCAAATTTGAATTATTCTTACTAAAAAATCGACGAAGTTTCCATATGTTAATGTCCAAACTCGTGCTTGCAAGCGAGCAAGATCCAAAGACAAACAGCAAGTTGAATTAATTCCCAGCAGGAAATTGACGTGATGTAATATTATATAGAAAGGGAGGAAATAACGAAGCAATCGTTGACATTGATGTAATTCTATAGAAAGGGAGGACATAACGAAGCCATCATCGATCTCGTGGACATAAGACATGGTACAGTTTATTCCATAGTTCGAGAAACTTTTTCATTTTTAAATCAGCCTTAATTAAACCATCATTTAATCCTAGATAAAATTGAAGTTTCAAAGGACATCATTTAATCCTAGATAAAATTTAAGTTTCATAGGACTTATCTCCATGGGTGTTGACGACCAGCAGAAAGAGTACGTAAGAGAGCAGATAAAATAGAAGAGCAAGAGAAGTTACTCGTATTGCTCTGTCTATTCGAATATATTAAAATCAATATATTCAAAGCTCATCCCCCACAGACACAGCACAATATATTCGAATATTCGAGAACCTTTGTGTTTTTAAGATCAATATATTCGAATATTCAAGAACCTTTTTGTCATTCTATTGTAGAGATTTGGGGTTTTATGTGATTTATCTTAATGGGAGTTCACGGTCACCAGAATGGATATATAACATAGCAGATGAAATAGAAGAATAGTAGAGCTAAAGGAATTCATAGCCCACATGGCAAACACGTCGTCTCTGCTTTTTGTGTGTTCCTGCATTGTATTTGCTGGTGTCATCTTGAAAGTGCAAGCAGAAAGCCCCCTCTTTACATTTCCTCCTGCAACGAATTTCAACCTGGAAGGAGTTGCCACACATATGTCAGCGTTTCCGCATATCACCGACATGCCTTTCATGCGACTCTCAAATGGAGACAAAACCCAGGCAACATTCTCCTGGATGACTTACAACCAACCAATTTCTCTCTGGGACGAAAATTCTTTTCTTGCAAATTTTTCTTCTCATTTTCAATTTCTGGTTGCTTCTATAAGCGATTACCAGTCATCCCATTACGGAGATGGGCTTGCCTTCTTCCTCGCCCCTTTCGACTCTGACCCGCCACAAAACTGTACAGGCCAATGGCTTGGTCTCTTTAACCAATCCACTGATGGAAGTTCTTCCAATCAAATTGTTGCCGTGGAATTCGACACATTAAGAAATGATCCATTTGATCCAGATGATAACCACGTGGGAATCGATGTGAATAGCATTGTTTCAAAGGTAGATTTGCCCATAAAAGGACTCCAATTACTTTGATTTCAAATCGCTTTACCTTTAGCTATTAATTTTTCTAGTTTCTTTCCAGAAATCTTTTCTTCTTTATTCCTGATGTTTTGTTTCTGCTATTATTTTATTCTTCAGGCGAATGTATCCCTGTGGAGTGAATGGGAAATCCAAATTCGTAGCGGAAAGAAACTGCAGGCATGGGTGGATTACGACGGCTTAGCAAAGAGGCTTTACGTCTTTCTTACGACCGACGTACAAAAACCAGAAACACCAATTTTATCATATGGCATTGACCTCACAAAGTTTCTTCCCCAGAAAATCAAGGTCGGCATTTCGGCTTCCACTGCATATTCAATAGAAGAACACTATGTTTTCTTTTGGGATTTTAAATCTCACCATTTGCAGACTGCCACGAAATGGAATTATGTTTTAATATTAGCCTTCGCCTCCCTCTTCACCGTCGTCGGATTTGCGATCTCAGCGGGGTTGTGGTATTTTGGAAACAAAAGCCGTCAGAAGGAGGACATTGAGAAGGACAGCGCAAGTTCCTTCGAGCTGAGCTCAGATCTGCAACTCAAAATTATAGCTAAGAACAAAATTTTGGACGATGTTTATAGAGGCATCTTGCCAGGCGCAAAACAAGCTGTGGGATACAGCATCTGAAATATAAGCTCCTTTGAAAAATGATATTCAGACATAAAACATATTGAACTCATCAATATGGTCCAATTATGTATCATTTGACCTTTTGTATTGCTTAACAACAAATTGTATTAAATAAAATCAAACATTCTATTTTGTGGCACTTCATTCTATTTCATCAATGAATTCATTCACTTTTGTATTTCATTTATGAACTTTTAATCATGAATCTAAAATCTAAGATCAATTGGCCTGTTGCAAATTAATGATTGTATGATCGTATCCGTTCATTATTGCTTCTATTTCTATTTTATTTCATGTTAGCGTAACTGTTATAGTGGTTTATTACACTGTTACCGCCATTGTGCTATCGATGGCCCAGTTATTATTGCAGTTATATTGCAGCTACTACAAAAGCGTATTCTATTTGTATAAATGTGTTGCCTCTTCATCAAATAGAATATCAAGTTTTATCCATTATTCTGTATCAGAACGAAGCATGTTCCTGTGAACGTGCGTTGGAAGAAGTTGATGAATCTAGCGTAATGTTTAGCAATGGAGTATTGCCAATTGTAGAGAGCAGTAATTATAGAGTTTGTCGAATTCTGGTTAAATTGGATGAATCTAGGTCAACTTATGCGTGGTAATTGCAATTTAAGCAGAGAGTCGCGCCTTCAGCTTGCTAAAGAAACCGCTTGTGCACTAGTGTGAGGAATGCAGAGTCAACAGTTACATTCCGCTCATTCGTGGCAATATAAAACCAAGTAATATTTTTTGCGGATATTGAAGAACAGGAACTCATTTTAAGCGGCTATGGTTTTGAAGTAAAAAGCATAGGGTAAGATCAGCATAAATCAGATTTTATGCAAGGTCGGTCTTCATAAGTCTTCATGCAGCGGTGGGAGATAAGATTGTCTTCTAGTGACGGTGAAGAAGTCAATGTCCAGCAGACAGAGGGAGAAATTATTGTTTATTCCATCACTCCTGTTAGAGCCGCATTTTCCAAATGCCTTAGGGTTAGGGTTTCAACTTTGCCTTGGTTTTAAAATGTTTTTAAAATTACCTTTGGTGGGTTTTCTTTTTGATCAGTGACTTGCTCGGCCGGTTAGGTGTGCTTTAAGTGTCTTTCTCAAGGGTTTTGTGTCGTGAGTTAACCGGCCCTGTGTTCTAATGCCTTTAATCAAGCCAGTTGCTATATCCTTGGTCGGTCTTAAATATTTTGCCCCTATTTTAATGTCTTAATAATTTTGATCTTTGTGTTTGGCCCCATACCCACGATGTCCTAAGGACATTACTTATGTGCATGTTCTCTTAAGTTGTTTTTAATTTGCCCTGTGTTTTAATGCCCTTCTGTACTCATTGAAGTGTTTTCTATGTCTTGCTGAGTATCCGAGTTCCCGTCTGAGGTGGCAGCATAACGTTCACTAAAGATGTAATTCCGGACTCGGTGGACCTTTTGAAGCATTTCACCGAGCTCTGAGTTGTCCTATTCCATAGGTATTACAAGCAAGATGGTACTCGACATTCGATGAGGTGTTTCTTAGCTCTTTTCGAGTCCTGAGTCCTACGGTAAGCGGTGATCTTTTTGTGCTCGGAGCTCACTCGGATTTACTTTTATCCTGGCATGCTCGGAACTCAGAGGCTTTTCCTTGCCTCGACGAGTTTTCGGGGAGATGATATACAGGTGTACTCACTACGGTTGAAAGGGGTCAAAGTGTCATCTCGGGACTCGCTGAGAGTTCTTGTTTCTTTTAACGAGATTCCAAGAGGAAGGTAAAGGGTAAGTGTCTTCTCTACTGTTGTGAGGCGTATGAAATGTTGACTCAAGAATCGCTGAGAGTTTTCCAAGAGTCTCAACAAGTGTCTAGGAAAGAGATCAATGTGATAATGATGCTCATGAGTTTTCCACGATGGCAGTTGGTGCAAAGTAAAAGGGGTTGCTTGGAGCTCCCTGAGGGCTTATTTTGCTTCACCGCTCTATCGAATAAGGGCTATAAATGCGGGTATGTGGAAAATGTTGATTGGTCGAGGATTAATATGTGTCACTGAGTCAAAGAGTATTTGAATCCCACCGGTAGTCCTTGATGCTTTTTTATCAACGATTGAGTTTTAAACTTTTGTATCGACCCGTTTGCACCATCAAAGCTCACATGAATTGCATTAATGGAGGAATAGACTAAAGAATAAAAGCAATTGCACGTGTCTTTTCAACCCATGTAAAAAATTGAAGCGAAGTTCAAAGCGAGGAAAAGGTGAGCAAGGGTTTCTACAAATGAACTCATCCACTTCCAATGTTCTCATCCAGTGAATTAAAACAGTAAGTCTGCCTTTCCTAATTCGCTGCAACTAGTTTGTGATTTTTCTAATAGAAGTTAGGGTAAGAAAATCAAAACCCTAGGCTAGGGCAACAAAGCATATTGAATAGAGTTTTCTCTAGAGTTCACAAAATGTCAACATCATCAAAATCTTCAAAATCAAGGGAGTCAAAGGAAAAAAGGCAAAAGAAAGAAAATAATTTGTATGATGATTTAATAGCCCAATTGCCTAGATAATCCTTTAGACCAAAATAGGAGTTGGTGTCCTCAATTTTTTTTACAAACAAAGTGACTACAAAGAAAGCTACTCCAAGATTGAAGGTCATGACATCTTCAAGTTCTTCTCACTGAAGTTTGAGTCTAAATTTCCATAGTGTAACCCATGGCAGTTGGGGTTTGCAAAGTTAGTTGTCCCTAATGCTTTTGTTAGTATAGATTTAATTAAATCCTTAGCAAGATGTTATAACCCTGCTCACAAATTCATTAGGTCTACAAATGGTTGTTTGCTAGAAATTAGCAAAAAAAAAATTATAGAAGTTTTTGACATGGAATATTGTAGGGACTACACTATGAAAATTGATCTAGCCAGCTTGAAGGCAGAGTATGAAGCTACTAAAGGCATGTACAAAAGAAAGTGGTTGACAATGCATAGAACTAGGTATAGGGGTCAACTACAACTATTTGGGAGAACAGAAAAAGCCCCCATATAAGGTTGATTTGTTTTATAGGTACTTTGAAATGTCCTATTATGTTGTGAGTCAAGTGTTGGGATAGGAAGGAGGCCCACTTATGTCAGAGGAGTTGATTCTATTAACTTGTGATATTCAAACTGAAGCTAATTATAGGACCCATGACTACCCTCAGTTTGTAGCAGATGCAATTTATAATGCCTTGGTTCAAATTCAGCAAAATGACACCAAAGTAAATTTCAAATGGTATTCTTTGTTGATGCATAGGTTACTATATCAGGGAGAGAAATTCAAAGCTTAGGGTTCTAGGCTTCATATAAGTGTATTTGACCACAATGGCAACAAAAAGCTAGTTCAATTGTGGACTTCAATCTGGGATTGTGGTTACGAAAATTCCCAATCCTTGGTGTTTGAACATTTTTTTATCAAGATAATATTTAGTGCCTATGTTGTTGAACTACCAAGATTGACAAAGCAAGTAATGAAATTTTTCAGGCCAAAAGGAAAAGAAAAGGAGCTCAAGGCTAGTATTGATCATAATTGGGCAGATTGGTACATGGTAGAGGAATATGCATACATTAGGGTGTATGGGTTCAATATTCAACCTCATGTGTTACCCTTCATTGTGTCAAATAGGTTAGCTACTATAGAAATTATTTGGCAAATGTTTAAAGCATCTGGTCCTTTTAGAGATTCTACCAAAGGATCATTTCTTCCAATATTCTTAGATATTGGAGATTTCATGATTAACACAACGTTAGGGTATATGCAGGTTGTTCAGTTGTTGAAATATTTTCACTTACCCATTGGATTAGAGGCAAGATAGTTTGATCCAAAGTGGTATTATCATTTTGCTAGGAAGTTTTCTACTTTAGGGTCTTATTCTCATGAGTTGTTGTTGAAGGAAGAGTTAATGAGAAATCGGCAGTACTCGGAAGATGTAGAAATGAGAAGGTCTTCTTATTTCAAGATGCAAAATATTAAGAGTAGAAGGAGGCTTGAAGACCCATCTAACCTAGGTTTATTTCCAGATGAAGATGACACTGGGGTCATGAGAATGGAATTATTTTACAAAATCCCAATGTACTTTTGGCAAATCAGCCCATTTCCTCTCCCTTATCTCCAATTCCTATATCTGAAGTTGGAAGACCAATTGTTGCCACACCATTGACCCAAATGTCACCTACCCCATCTATGAGCATTGCATTATCACAGGGTATTGGTGAAGAACTAGGACAATAAGAGGAAGAGGAGGTGGTACAAGATGTAAGATTTTCCCAATAAATAAAATGATAACATCATAGATGTAGCTAATTATTTGACAGGAGATGTGAGGAGGAAATCTTCAAAGACTTTTTTGTTTGATGATAAATTTATTCATTCTAAAGACTTCAAATTATTTTTCTATAAGAAGAAGGGAAGAGAATTGATTCGCAAGCAATTTGATATTCCCTCTAATCAATGTGATGAATATGAACTAAGAAATTCTATGAGGGGTTGAAAGAAGAACTAGATATTTATGACAGCCGAAAAGTGTAGAGAGATGCTGAGGAAAGTTGGATGCCTATTAATTCTAGGCCTAGATATTGCATCATGTATTGCATTTGATAACTTTAGAAGATATGAAGGAATTAATTGTCAGACAAGTTATGTTTTGGATCAGAGGCCCTCAAATAAAAATCTTTCATTGTGGTGTCTATATCCAGAAGGTAAGAGACCAATCACAGTAGCATACCCTCAAAAAATCTTAGGGAAGTGTATGGTTTATAGACTCAAAGATATCTTAGCAACAAAAGTGGTAGAATTGAATGTAAATACAGCCTTGTTCAACAAACAAAAAGTGGAGGAGAAAGACCAAATTATTACCCAACTCAAGAAAGAGAATGATGATTCTAAGGGCCTATTATTAGAAGCAGAGGCTACATCTTTGAAGCTAAAGACTAATGCTATATATGAGAGAGGAAAGAGAATAAAAGCTAAAAGATAGTTAGTCAAGGCTCAGCAGGAAAATGTGTCTTTGAAGGAGCTCAAAACTAGTAGGTTTTAGGTAGCTCGAAATTTAATCAAGGACAAATTTCAACAAATGCTACCACACTTGTAGCTCATGTGGACAATATATCAGAGTATTGACCAAATTATTCACAAGCAAAGAAAGGTGGAGTGTCATCTAAAGCTTGTTATAGAATATTTGCTCAAAAAGAAACAACTTTTACATTATTTGCATAAATTTTCTAAGGATATTGAAAGTGAAGCTAATAAGCCATGGGTAGGCATGATATATGAGTTGAAAATTACAATGTCTGAAGTAGATGCACTGTTTATTGAATATCATAAATTTCATGGACACATATCAAAAGGTCTCGGAAAGTTCAACAAATTGCAGGGTACTACTCCTCCATTTGTTAAGGATATTAAGGAGGATATAACAGAATAGGAATGGAAAGGTTCTACTGCATAATTTTATTGTCGAAGTTACAAATGATGCGGACAAATTAGAGGAGAACCTGCTTACACAAATGCATGGCTTATATGAGCTTGAATATAGTGTTAGAATTTTGAATAGACAAAATGAAAATGTGGCAACTTTGGCTTACAATTCTCATATTCATACTTGCAATTAGTTTTTACTGAAAGAAAAATTTTAAGAATAGAACCAATGGATATTTCAGTGCCTTGGTCATTTTTAACCAAATATATCTTGTTTTATTTACATATCATCTTTAGTGTGACCTGTAGATGCCAATTCACCACCAAGTTTGGCTCACTTTCCAAATCAACATGGATGCACCAACTCAAGGAATCACATTAATGTAATCATTAAAAGTTAATTGGTCGGGTTGTTTTTATCCTCCTTGTTTTAAATTGCATACTTTTTGGATCATGAAGATACTTTTGGCATATTCTTTTATAACCGAGTAAAAATGTAACATATGGCAAAGTAACCTGAAGCTCGTTGCTCCCTTGTTATTATAAAAGGGAATTCAAGGTTACTTTGTAGGGGTTCTGAGATCACTTTGCATGGGACAGCTAGAATAACTTGTTTGCAAGAATTTTTTGTGCACAAAATATAATTACAGTTTTTTATGTCATTTGAATTGTACTAAACATTTTATTGTAGATTAATGAAAATATCATCCCAAGTTGTCTCCTATTTGTTGTTCTGTTGATTTTTATGAGTTTATTTGTTCGAGATGGATAAACTTGTCTCTATGAAGATCTCATAGATGTGTGATGTGTTTATTGGTTTCTTTAAGGAAGGAATTAAATCCTTTAAATGCATTATAGCAATTAAGGAATATAATAGAGATTTCTTAAGTATAATTTGGAATGATAAGTTAGAATGCTTATGTTAAGCATAGGTTTTCAAAACTACAAGTGCATTTCATGATATGCATTTGATGTATAAATCTATCCCAATGGGTGAAGGCATTGGTCCCAACTGTGCTAAGTTTCAGTAACCAATTCAGATTTCAGTCAAATTCAATTTCTTTTTTGTTAATAGAAGTAGAAGTTGAATAGTATTTTCATTCTCAGATGCATAGTAAAATCTCATGTATTACGTTCATAATTCTAAAAAATTTCTACATATGAATAATACTTATGTTTAATTTGTCAAGTCTTTAAGTATTATTTGTTAGGAACCAGAAGGCAACTGAGAGGGGGGGATGAATCAGTTGTCTATGAATTTCAACCCAATTATAACTTAATCAAAATTGATACTTAATACCGGTAAAACAAACTTAATGTCGGTTAACAGATTAGTAGTTAATATCAATACCGGTGAAATATATGCATGAAACAGAAAGAAAAACAACATCCACAACACATAACATGGAGATTTTGATGTGGAAACATTGTAAGGGGAAAAACCACGGTGGAAAACCTCCCACAATCAGATGATACTACTGCAGATAGTATGTGTATACAAATAGGGTCTGCACATGCAGAAAGGCCAACTGCCTAAAGCACACTGCTCAAATGGGAGTCACAATGACTATAGTAGGATGGTTCAATCCTAGAATAATGTACTGCTCAAAGTAGCATCTCCAATGTTGGATTTAGTATCGGTTAAGCTCTGATAAACACCTTCAAACCTTCTCTATTTTGTGTTCATATGATCTTCAATATTTGCACATACCATGTTACAATA
Source organism: Cryptomeria japonica (assembly GCF_030272615.1). Lineage (NCBI taxonomy): Eukaryota > Viridiplantae > Streptophyta > Pinopsida > Cupressales > Cupressaceae > Cryptomeria > Cryptomeria japonica. Next base: position 839,748,498 of record NC_081409.1, on the reverse strand, counting down.
CCATACCATACCATCATATCATCTCATATCGCATCTCACAAATGAGATGTTAAATATATACAAAACCTAAGACCAAATGTGTAGGTCGGCTCACTAAGAATATTACAAATAAGTCTTGATGCTTTGCATCATGTCGGCTCAATATATTTACAATAATATTCAGTCAATAAATCATCTCCATAACGTATCATGCTGATTTGGAATAGATAATGCATACCGATCCATAACCTAAACGAATCTGTCGGTAATAGCAAATATGTCAACCCGATTAGACCAATAACTAAAACACCAAAACCAAGTATCCAAACCATGTCTTCGACATAATCAAGTGATCTCCAGATGATAAAAACTCATCATCAGTGTCGGTGAACAATATAACCTGTCGGTGAACAGTATAACCTATCGGTGAATAATATAACCTATCGGTGAACAGTAAACCAATATAACCACAGTGCCAAATCAACAATGTAGATCTTCAGAAGGATAAGTGTTGACATCAATGACAAAACTAATGCAACACATCCATAATACCAACAATCTCCCCCTTTGGCATTGATGGCAACACTAGATGGAAAAACATCTAAGTGCCAAAACAAAATGCCAAAAACCAAAAACCAACAATCTCCAGAATAGATCAATACGAAAAATCAAAATCAAAATACAAAGATTATATATCTCTCCCCAATGAATAATGTTTCATACATCTCTCTCCCAAGAATGTTTTCCCAATAATGTTTTTCATAGATATCTCCCCCTTTGACATCAAATGCCAAAGAAATAAAAAAATACCAGAACATACAACCAACTACTCCCCCTAAGAAGTAGCCCTCCTCCATCAGAGCTAGAAAAAATGATTTCTCTGTTAGTTTCTTTCGATTTGATGCCAATATTCAATTGTCTAAGTTTCTACCGGTGAGGGTATTACCCCAAGTTGCTCTCTAATATATTCAAAAGTTTCCTTAGGCAAAGGCTTAGTAAAGATATCTGCAATCTGCTCTTTAGTATTCACATAAACCAATCTTACTTCTTTTGCTTCAACATTCTCTTTTAGAAAGTTATATTTGATAGAAACATGCTTAGTCTTAGAGTGAAATACCAGATTCTTTGATATATCAATTGTTGTTGAATTATCATAATAAATGATTATAGGTTCTTTTCATTTTACCTTTATGTCTTTCAACATTTGCTTAATCCATAATACCTAAGTATAATTAGTTGTCGTTGCAACATGTTCTAATTTTGATGTTGATAATGATGTACAACTCTGCTTCTTGCTTATCCATGAAATCAATCTGTTACCAAGAAAGAATGCACCGCTAGTGGTAATCTTTCTGTCATCTACATCTCCTGCCAAATTTGCATCAATGTATGGACATAAATCAAAATTTTCATCTTTAGGATACCATAAAACCAAGATTTGTTGTGCCTTGAAGATACCGGAAAATCCTTTTTACTGCTGATTCATGATTTTCTTTAGGATTACTCTGAAATCTTGAAACAATACATACTGCATTCATTATATCAGGTCTTGTTTGTGTCAAATATAGTAAACCTCCAATCATAGATTTGTATCAAGTGTCAGATTAACAGGGGCTGAATCATCCTTCAATGTCAATTTATCAGTTGTAGTCATAGGAGTACTTACCAGTTTAGAGTTTTACATACCAAATTTCTTCAGTAGTTCCTTCAAGTATTTTGTTTGACATATGAATATACCTCTATCAGTTTGTGAAATCTGCAATCCTAAAAAGAATTTTATCTCCCCAATCATAGACATTTCAAATTCTTCCTGCATCTTGTTAGTAAAGTCCTTACACAATCCATCTTCTCCTCCAAAAATGATATCATCAACAAAAACTTCAATAACTAGTATGTCATCATTAGTCACTTTGAAATATAAGTTGTTGCTAGCATTACCTTTAGTGTAACCAAGCTTCAAAAGATATTTGTCCAATCTAGCATACCAAGCTCTAGGAGCTTGCTTCAATCCATACAAAGCTTTCCTTAATCTACAAACCATATCTTTAACATTTGTCAATGAAAATCCATCAAGTTGTTCAATGTAAACTTCCTCTTTAAGATCACCATTCAGAAATGCACATTTTACATCCATCACACTTTATAGTTCTTATGAGCTACAAATGCAAGAAATAATCTAACTGCCTCAATTATATCTACCGGTGCAAAGGTTTCATTATAATCAATTCCCTCTTTCTGTGAATATCTTTTACACACTAATCTTCCTTTGTTCCTAATTACCTTACCATCTTCATTAATTTTACTTCTGAATACCCATTTAGTTCCAATTGCATTTTTGCCTTTAGGTCGAGGAACTAATGTCCATGTATTGTTCTTTTCAATTTGATCTAATTCATCTTCCATTGCTTTTATCCAATGTCCATCTTGACATGCTTCAATAATAGATGTTGGTTCAAATTGAGAAATTAAGCATACCTCTTCATTTTCCAGTCTTCCTCTTGTCATAACACCTTGATACTTATTCCCAATTATCTGATTTTCTGAGTGATTTAGTCTTACAGACTTAGGTTTATTCACATGTTGTTGTTCTTCAGTCACTGTAGAATTCTCTAATGATTTCAGTGTGACTGGATCCACATTCGGTACCAATGCACTCTGTATAGGTTCATTTATGATCATCTCAACTACTGGTTCAAAATCTATAGACCTTGAATTTACTCTCAAGTGTTCATCTATCTTCACATTAGCACTTTCAATGATCTTCTGTAATCTTTTATTAAAATATCTATATGCCTTTCTCTTAGATGAATAACCAAGAAATATTCCTTCATCACTTCTAGGATCAAATTTACCAATATACTCATCTCTCCTAATATAGCATTTGCTTCCAAATATTCTGAAGTATTTAAAAGTAGGATTATTACCAAAGCATAGTTCATAAGGAGTCTTACCGGTTTCACCTTTAATGTGAACTCTATTGAAAGTGTAAGCCATTGTATTCACTGCTTCTCTCCAATACACATGAGGTAGATTTTCTTCCAATCATGCTTCTAGCTGCTTCCAGAATAGTTTTATTCTTCCTTTCCACAATTCCATTTTGTTGAGGTCTCCAAGGTGCCGATAGTTGTCTTTTGATTCCATTCACTTCACAAATGTATTAAATTTATTAGATGTAAATTCTCCTCCTTGATCAAATCTCAAACATTTAATTTTCTTACCGGTTCCATTTTCTACCATTGCCTTGAATAATTTGAGTTTTCCAAAAGCTTCTGATTTCTCCCTAAGAAAAGTAACCCAACACATTCTAGAATAATCATCAATAATTAGCATAAAGTATCTATCTCCCTGTAGACTTATTGTTCTTTCTGGACCACACAAGTTAGTATGAATTAAATCAAGAACATTATTGGATTTCTTTGAAATACTCTTAAAAGTTATTTCTTACTTGCTTTCCCATTTGACATTCCTTACATACTGGATTATGAGGTTTCACAATCTTAGGTAAATCCCTTACTACCTTAGTTGAACTGATCTTTACAATGCAATCAAAATTCACATGAAAAAGTCTCTTATGCCATAACCAACTTTCATCAATATGTGCAATCAAGCATGTCTTATCACTGTTATTCAAACAAAAGATATTACATTTAGTCTGATTACCAGTTGCAATCTCCAATCCAGTTATGTTAATGATTTTGCATTTACCATTCTTGAATTGTAACTGAAATCCCTTTTCAACTAATTGACCAACACTCAAAAGATTATGTTTCAAACCTTCAACATAATAAACATTGTCAGTATTGTGCTCACCATCCAAAGATATAGTGCATTTTCCTTTGATTAAACAAGCTTTATCATCGCCAAATCTTACTAGACCTCCACTATATTCCTGAAAAAGATAAGAATTTACTTTTATCACTAGTCATATGATGTGAACATCCACTATCAATGATCCATTCATATTTTTCTTCAATTTTAGTTGCCAGGGCTTGCTCTACCAATGGAACAATAGGTGTCAGTTGATCTTATTTTAATGCAACAAAAGCCCATCCATTGTCTATTGGTTCTTCATCAGAATCATCAGTAACTCCTTCATCAGCATAGTAACAACATTTATCTTTATTCTTCTTAAACCTTTATCTCTGATATTCAGGGTTAGGCTTATATGTTCTTTTAGCTTCCTCTCTCAATCTTGCATGTCTGTCAGGACATCTAGATGCTATATGACCAACTTTATTATAATTAAAACATTTAAATGATGCTTTAGCTTCATACTTACTTCCAACTAGACCTTTAGGCATTTTCCTTGCAAATAGTGCTTCAAGTTCTTCCAATTCTTCATTTTCCCTTCTGATATCTTCAAGTTCTTTTGCATAAAGTGCTTTCCAATCAGATTTGTTAGATGATGATGATGATGTTGCAGATGATTATGCTCTGAAGGCTAAATCTGTCTTAATTGTAGCAACAAGACCAACTTCCTCAAGCTCAAATGCTAAAAGTTTTCCAACCAAGGTATCTCTAGATACTGATGTATTAGGCATTGTTCTCAACTCATTAATAGTAGTTACTTTCATTTTGTATGTCGATGGAAAAGCTCTTAAAAATTTAGAAACAATTTCATCTTCACTTAAGGATCCTCCACAACATTGTATTCCTAAAACAATTTCATTAACTCTTTCCATAAAAGAATAAATTCTTTCATCTTCTTCCATTTTCAAATTTTCATACCTAACCCGGTAACATTTTAGTTTTGCAATTTTGACAATGGTATCTCCTTCATTCAATGTCTCCAGTTTATCTCAAATAGCTTTAGTAGTAGATCGGTCTGATAATCCCATGATTTGTTGATTTGATAATGTGCTCAAAAGTGCTTCTCTTGCTTTGCAATCATTTTCTTGATCTTTACCCAATGTTGGTGGATTAGGTTGATTCGGTGTAGGACCAACATAGCCATTCTTTGTAACTTCCCATATTTCTCTTCCAATGCAATTCAGATGTGTCTCCATTATGATCTTTCATATACCATAGTTAGTTCCATCAATTTTAGGATTGTCCTTCCTGAAAATATTTGTTACCATAGGATCTCCTCAAGTTGTTAGGCTTCTGCGAAAAGAGGACTTAGCTCTGATACTAATTGTTAAGAACCGGAAGGCAACTAAGGGGGGGTGAATTAGTTGTCTATGAATTTCAACCCAATTATAACTTAATCAAACTTGATACTTAATACTGGTTAACCAAACTTAATGTTGGTTAATAGATTAGCAGTTAATATCAATACTAGTGAAACTTAATGCATGAAACAGAAAGAGAAACAACATCCACAACACATAACACAGAGATTTTGATGTGGAAACCCTGTAAGGGGAAAAAACAAGGTGGGAAACCTTACCCACAATCAGATGATACTACTGCAGATAGTATGTGTATACAAATAGGGTCTGTACATGCAGAAAGGCCAACCGCCTAGAGCACATTGCTCAAATGGGAGTCACAATGACTATAGTAGGATGGTTAAATCCTAGAATAATGTACTACTCAAAGCAGCATCTCCAATGTTGGATTTAGTACCGATTAAGCTCTGATAAACACCTTCAAACCTTCCGTGAACCTTCACTATGGTCTTCTCATATGATCTTCAATATTCGCATCTATCATGTTACAATACCATACCATACCATCATATCATCCCATAACGCATCTCACACATGAGATCTTACATATATACAAAACCTAAGACCAAATGTGTAGGTCATCTCACTAAGAATATTACAATAAAATCAATTACAAACAAGTCTTGATGTGATGCATCATGTTGGCTCAATACATTTACAACAATATTCAATCAATAAATCATCTCCATAACGTGTTGTGCTGATCTGGATTAGATAATGCATACCGGTCCATAACCTAGACCAATGTGCTGGTAATAGAAAATATGTTAACCCAATTAGACTAATAACCAAAACACCAAAACCAAGTATCCAAACCATGTCTTCAACATAATCAAGTTATCTCCAGATGATAACAAGTCATCATCAGTGTTGGTGAACAATATAACCTATCGGTGAACAATATAACTTGTCGGTAAACAGTAAACCAATATAACCATAGTGCAAAATCAACAGTGTAGATCTCCAGAAGGATAAGTGTTCACATCAATGATAAAACTAATGCACCACATCCATAATACCAACATTATTAGGTATACCCACCTTAGTTTTGTAGAGACAAAATACAGGGAGAATTCTCTCAAATTCTAAAGGATTATCAAGCATTGGCCACTGACCTATAACATCCAATGATAGGATAAGGAAAATCCTTAGGAATGTATCAACCAGATGAACCAACAACTCCCCCTTAATTTCGATCATATATTCTTCATTAAACTGCTATTACTTCATTAAATTGTTTTTAGATCATACAAACTCATATTTTTTTTGTGAATTTCAAACAACTCCTTTCCCAAGGGTTATATATGTGTGTGTGTGTGTGTGTGTGTGTGTGTGTGTGTGTGTGTGTGTTGTTAGATTCAATGATAGTCCTAAAGAGACTGAGAGGGGGGGGTGAATCAGTGTCTAACCGGTTACTTAATATTTAAACTTATTTATAACTTTGCAACCCAAATAGTGTACCGGTAAACAAGAATTAATGCAATAAACACAAATAACAGTGATAGCATAGAAATACACCATAACACAAGATATTTTAATGAGGAAACCTGGTGTGGAAAAACCTCGGTGGGATTTGTGACCCACAATATTTACTCACTAGCCAATGAATAAATACTACTTACAATAAGGACCTGCACATGCAGGAAGGCCAACTACCTGGAGCGCACTGTTCAAAAGAGTCTCACTGACTACAATATGGATAATTAAATCCAATACAATGTACTGCTCAACATAGCATCTCAAATGCCTGGTTCAGTACTAGTTTAAGCTCAGTTAGATACCTTAACCAAAACCTTCACTATCCACTATATCACCTCATACAATAATTTCCTATTAATTATATTCTTTTTCTTATTTCCTCCTTCAAAATGACCTATGAGATCTCATACATATATGAGTCTATAAAATATACCAAGTCAGCTTACAAATAGTTAATTACATTTATAAAACAATTCACATAAACAAAACTTTATCCCATGTCGGTCTGAGTGTTGGTATACTTCATTACTAGTGTAATTTGGACGCCGGTGGAAGTGCCTGCTGGTGTATGATATTTTTGATGTCGGTGCATGTGTAGAAACTTGTTTCTGGTTGGTTGCCAGTTGGTTTCCATC